>NC_030851.1:29779274-29793618 GCF_000208745.1 Theobroma cacao
CAACCTAGCCTCTCAAGGCTGAATACACAGTACAAATAATTCTAACACCAAAAATCAGTTTAGCCATTCATGCTCATATATTGTCATAAGCCATTCAATTTAAAACCATAAATTTACAACACATCAAGTGGTCTCCAATTACTCTATTTTTAAAACCATAATTCAATTTCAAGACAATTTATAAAATCATTTTATTTAAACACATTTTACTTATAAAACATAAGGATTTACCATTTAACTCATTTTCATAAAATCACAAAATCGAATAAAAACCACTCTAGATAATTAAGACGATAGTAAGGTTACTCACTTCACAATAGCGGGATTTCTAAGTCGCTATTGATTCGTACTCGTGTAATTATTCCTATTTGCCAGTCACCTACGTCATTCAGCACGATCCCACAACAAACTTTCCTAGCAACAATTTAAATCAAATATATTTGGTGCATCAATTCCACTTCTCTCTCTCATTCTATCATGAATCTACATTATTTCTCCTCATTTCTTCCATAAAGTTCACTACATAATCCTTCAATCTTTATGTTTTAAATTCGATCTCTTTGATGCATCTAAAAATTTTAATTTTCATTTATCTTCCTTTCTCTGTGCGTGTACCACCGAAATAAAAAAATTGCACCTCAACGCGGTATTACCACAATATTTAAATATTTACTTATCCGCGTTGGTTCGACTTAACAAAACACGCGTATTTCATTTTCGTTGTTCATTTCTCCAAAAATTCACTTGTATTTCTTCTGCCCCACTTGGATCACCCATATGATCCTTCTTCACGACTGATTTCGACATCCGGCTAAATAATAATATTTTAATATTATTTTATTAATAAAATATTATTTTATTCTAAAATTTATCTTGTCTCCATTGGTACCCAAAATACCTTATTATGCCTCACTTGACTTCCAAATCGCCTTTTATCTCACAAATTCTCCTCCGACAAAATTATTATTATTTTATTATTATATTCTCACTTGTGAAATATTTTTATCCTAAACTACTCCTTTCGTCTTTTGTCACTTCTAAACATTTTAATTGACCTCAATTTGCATTCAATCAATTTTATTTATCACCATATCAAAGTATGGGGTATTTCATGGCATGCTTACATTACGCTGATTTTTGCCACCATGAGCTGATGGTTTAGATGATGAATTGAAATTACTCCAACCTCTTTGCATTTGGACCAACTGGGAAAATCAGTCACACAGTTAGGGGAGAACTTCTGCACATTGATCAAAAAAGATTTGGTTACCCATAGCTAAATATATGCATTAATTAATTGTTTGTAAAGTGTTAACAATAATTAGCATGGATGCCCTTTCGAAAGATTCCATCTTTAAGGTTTCATCGCCTAAATAGATAAAACTCTCTTATAAGCTTGCAATGTTATGAAAAGTAGTATTATTCGACGCTTGTATAGGTAAACCAAGATAAGAAATCCAACGTCTTGTAGACAACCTAACACTTGAGCTCTAAATCTCAATCTTGTGAAACCATTTTCCCAATTGAAACCACTTTTCTTTTTGACCTTCCTCAAATTGGGATTTGTCATTGAAGGAAATGAGGTAGTTGAACCCAAAAATTCACTTAATAAAGACCCCCTTTTTTGCTTTCTTTCTATATCAAATAAGAGAGAGTTTCAAGTTCATAATGATTTTTACAAACACCTATTAAATTTGTTTCTAACCAATGTACCCAGAATATAATCTGTGGCTATTGAGGTTATATGGGGAAGGTAAGGCATTCTCTGACAAGGGTTGAGACATCGTCTAACCAATTTGGCATGACTTCAGTGAGAGATTGTAAATAAGAATTGCCTTCATTATTATTTGAGAGAAAACATGTTGCAACAAGTAAAACAAAACGCACTAAAAGTGGCAAAAAAGAATATTGTAGTAGTCCTTGAAGTGTAAGTGCTTTTGTGGCAGGTTGTGTAGAATAAGAAATGAAGGAATAGGTGGAGAAGGTGATAAAACATGATGAATGGAAAAAGCTTAGTAGAAAGAATATTTGGAAAAACTTTAAGTAGGTTCTGAGAATAATCTTTAATGAATTTTTGATGTCTCTTAAATTGCCAAACTCCCATATTTATACTACATTAGAGCATTGTTATAGGAGTAGTTGGAACAAGGAGAGCATTTTTAGGGGAACACGTTCTGTGTGGAAGAATGTGCTTATTATGGGAAGAGCACATTCACTAGGAAAGAATGACTTATTGGACTTTATGGGAAGAGCACATAATTGGATAGTGTGCATAAGTTTTGGATAGTGGGGTAGTGACACTTACCAATGTGCCACATGTACTTTTAAGAAAGAAAAAAAAGGTAAAACACATGTACTTCAAGGGAATGTTAAGAAGAAGTCTTATTAACAATCCCTATATTTGAGCCACCAAACCAAACTCTTAAGAACATCCAAGCGTGAAAATAACTCGTGAACCCTACCACTCTTTTTGAGTTACTTTCACTTCTTTGTGTAACATGGCTATTGCATGCTTGTTTTTATTCTGTAAGAAAACACTTAAAGAAATAATAATTAGCCAAAATTGGGTCTTTACATTTTGTTTATTACATAAGAATTCTTACTATAGAAAATTCTTATGCATAAATAAAAAGATGTAATTTGAGTTATGCACATAAAATAAGAAGAAGTAATGCAAGGTAACACGTTTATATCTTCTTCTTCTTTTTCTTCAAAAGAAAGAATAGCTAATGAAGCAAAGCTGTAAAACACATTTTTACACTTATTTCCTTTTAAAGCGGTATCTTCTTTAATTGGAACTTTTATTGCTTTTCATTTAGGCTTCATCTCTTGTATACATTCTTAGTGTAAAATGATTGCAAATTTATGCATTTAGATTTTTCTTCCATTACAACAATAGGTAGAACGAATGGAAACAATTATGAAAGAAAGATGGTAGTATATAAAAGTTAAAGATGTAAGACCAAAAAAAAGTTATTATTATTATTTTGTTGCACAGCATTATGCAGTTAAAAACTTCCACTTAGTAGCGTTACACACTTGAAAATGTCATTTGTGGATCACGCACTTGAAAATGTCACTTGTGCATTATGCACTTACGAACGTCACTTATACTTTATGCACTTGGAACGTCACTTGTGTGTTACGTACTTGAGAACATCCTTGAGTGTTACGTATTTGGAACGTCACATGTACAAAGCATTACACACCTAGGAACGTCACGTATGCATTATACACTTCGGAATGTCACCACTTTGGAATGCCACCCACTTAGAGCGTTACACATTTAGGAACATCACTTGTGGTTATGCACTTGGGAATTTCACTTATGAGTTACGCACTTCAGAACATTACTTGTGAATTACGAACTTGAGAACGTTACTTGTGCGTTATGAATGTTAGATGTCCACTATGCACTTGGAAATGTCACTTGTGTATTACACATTTGGAACATCACTTATGCATTATGCACTTGGAACATCACCTGTGTGTATAGACCTTTTTACCTTTACATGAAAATTTTATTATTAGGAGATAAGGAATTTTCATGCATCGGAATAGTGTGTTAAATCGCAAACTCCTATCTCATAAGGTTTTGTGGATCAAGATAATGAAGTTGTCTATTGAATTGCCATGTTATTGCTAAATGGCTTTTTGAATTCTAAAATTATGTAGCCTTTGTTACCAAAACAAATAGAAGAACTCTTTTCATTGAAGAATAATGGGACAAATGTAGAGGCACGCCTTGTAAATCAACACGATAGTAAAAACACTTGACATTAAATTGATTACTTGCTTACCCAAAAAATTGACACGTTATAGCTAAATTGGATTTTGAATTCTAAGATTAATGGATTATTTGTTTGGTCGGGAAAATAAGATGTGTGGTTTAATTTGGATTTAAACACCTTACATTTATATCTAAGAATAATAATAATAATAATGATGATAAAAGCCTATAAGAAAATATAGTAAACTATAATGAGTAAGGATATATGAAGGGATAGTAAGGGCTCTTTTTAAAAATACCCTTATGCATAAAGTGTTTTTGAGAATAGCACTCCTTAATATTTTAACTATTTTTAGCATAAAGAAATAAATTTTAGATAAATTTGCCCTTAATGAAATCGACCCATATGTTTGGGTTCGCGGCTTAACTCGACCCATCTATTTAGGTCAAGTTTTAACCTTTGTAACTCTTTAGTACTCCTCAACAGACCATTCATCTTCGTTCAAAGCATCTTTTCTAGAGTATTCCTCAACGAGTCAACTTTCGAGCATTTCGAGTAGTAATAGAATCATTTTGGAGTGGTTTGAGCATAAAGGTAGGCATATTATAGAATTGAGATAAAGTTCACATTCTATGCTTCAGTTAATTACCATAAAATTGCATATATTTTTATTTTGAACCATATCCAGAAAGGTAGGCATATTCTTCATGTTCTTCATTTCTTGTTTTTGAGTATAAACGTAGGCGTATTCTTCATATTGTTTTTGTTTGAAGTTGTTGAATTGAAATTTGAATTTAGTAGTGCTGGTGGTTTTTAGCTCGAACATTGAAAGAGCATGTGTGACTGGTTGATAGGGAATGCATGACTGATTTTAGGCATTGGAAGTAGGGGTTTTAGGCATTGTGTCAAGCCCTACTCTATTATATACTTGTCATGTCATTCATGTGCTTGATAGAATGTTTGAATAAGTGAATGTATCGAAAAATCGTTAAAAGTTGGTATTGTACCTAGTGGTACAATTAAGTTGATTTAAGCCTCAAACTAGTTCAAATAAAGATTTTAAGATGCAATTGAGAGTTATTGAATCTTAGAATGACTTAATATGGTGATTCAGAGTTCGGGGATTGATTTGGAATTAAATTTGAATTTTTATAACATAGGGGCAAAATGGTCATTTTTTCACCTGAGGGCAAATTCGGGATGGTGGATGAAATTTTGATCAAGTTTGACTATTTAGAACATAAATTGAGCTTGAGAAGTGAAAAATTTTAATTCAGACAATTTTTCAAACATAAGGGCAAAAAGGTTATTTTACGTGTCCACATGGACGTAATTAGAATTTTTGGAATTTTACACCACCTTGACACTTGTCAAACCCATGAAATTCATTTTATACTTTAGATAATTGAGGGATTTTATGTGGTGGAGAAGAAATGCTTAATTATTAAGTTTTATGTATGGACCAATCACATGGTGACAAATGTCAAGCTTTAATATTATTATATTTTCCTTTATAAACACAACTAAAACTCTCCCATCTCATTTCTCTGGGCCGGCCAAGGCAAGAACAAAAGGGAAAAAGCATAGAACAAACCCTAGAGAAGAAAATCAAGAGAAAATTCATTGGATTTCAAGAAATTAAGCAAGTAAAGGTAAAATTTCTTAATTCTAGCTTGTGATCTACCTTTCTTATGCATTCTTTTTCAATTACCATGGTTAAAATTCAAGATCTCATGAAGGATTCATGGCTGACCGAATTTAGAGAGAAAAGATTTGATGATTTATTTGGTTAGATTTCAAGGTATCTTAGTGTTTTTAGTTGTTTGGTGATGTTTAGCATGAAAAACAAGCAAGAAATTTCATGCCCTTCACCCACACTCCTTGGCTGAAATTTTCAAGAGAGAAATTGGATAATGGACTTTGATGAATTTCATGCTATTTAGGTGTTTTTAGTTGTTTTATGATGTAAGGTGTAAAAATCAAGCATGAAAATTACATGTTCTACACTAAACCTTCAATGGCCGAATTTTACAAGGAAGATATTGATGATGGATTTTTGTGATATTACATATTATTTAACTTGTAATTGATGACTTGGAGTGTTGGAAGTGGAATCAAGTTAATTGGAGTTGAATTGGATGTATTGGCCAATTAACCGGTGTATAGATCGAATTAGGCCAATACCATTTTATTTTGATACATAATTGAAGTTACGTAGAACACCATATTTAGATAATAATCCGAACATTTCGCATCCCATTTCATGCATTCATATAGAGCCTAAATTAGTTTTATAACGGTTTAGTACAAATATAGTAAATTGCTTGTTGTGCATTATGTTTAGGTGGTGAAACTTTCGATAAGGGTAAGGAGATTGTACCCGAAGATCGGGACTAGGAGTACTTCGACTCCCGATATTGTGAGTAACCTTATTATCGTCTTAATTATCTAAAGTAGTTTTTATTCGTTTTTGTGATTTTATAGAAAAATGAGTTTAAATGGTAAATCCTTATGTTTTATAAGTAAAATGTGATTAAATGAAATGAGTTTTATAAATCATTTTGAAATTGAATGATGATTTTAGAAATGGAGTAATTGGAGACTGTTTGATTGTGTTGTAATTTTATGGTTTGAATTGAATGGCTTATGGTGATATTGGCATGAATGGCTGAATTGGAAATTGTGGTGAAATTGTATGAACTGTTTGTTTTGTCTTAATAGGCTGGGTAGTAATATAATTGCCATGTCATGCTGTCGAAACTTTTATTGATTTGGTGGGATATTGATTAGTCACTGCAGTGGCGGGTTTCCATGGACTAGCCTATTAGAGAGGGGCACGGTAAACCCGGTTATATTTTACCTCAATACGGGAGGCGCGGAGGGTATCTCCTGAGGTAAAGCTTTAGAGTTCACTACACGCTAAACCACCACGTGAGAGTGAACTCAGCCAATGCTAAGGAGCGACTATGCTTTTGAACGTAAAAATGTGTTTTATGCGTATATGAACTTTTCTTTAACAGCCTTGGCGGACTCGGTTGGATGCCTTGGCCAAGGTATCCCCGAGAATGAGTTTTGGCACGAGCCAAATTTTTAAAAAATTCATAAGCCATGTTGATTATTTGAGTGAAATGAAATTATTTTATTTAGTTGAAATGAGTTTGAAACGTTATGAATCATAGTACGATGAACTATTTTAAGTTATCTCCATTTACTCGACTTTAGATATTTTAGATGATGTTTGTTTACTCACTGGGTTTATAAAAACTCACCCATCCTTTTCATCCATTTCAAGCTCAGGGCAGTCTATAGATAGTCGATATGTCAAGGGATTGCTTTTGGATTCGCATCCTTAGAAATCGCAGGTCTATAGTCTTGTTTATTTTGTTATTTTGGGGGCCCACATGTCATTGTAGAATATTTTGTATACTTGGTTGCGTGTGCTACTATATGTATGAATTTATTTTACTTTTATACTACAAAAATTATTTACGTAGAGTTCTATAAATATTATTTTATAAAAAAATAGAATATTTTATTTAAAATTTTTATTTAATTTGAATAGCTATAATTTCACTTTAAATTGATGAATTAGACAACGAAACTTATTTTTAGACATGAAATGGATGCTTATTACTCGTATATCATATTTTTACTAGGGTTCAAAAATTTTGGATAAAAATGACCAAAATACCCCTGTGTGGCAGAAATTACTTTTTTTTTATTTTTGATTTAAAAATAGTTTATATTCTCTTAAAACATGATATTTACTAACTGTTGCTCACAGGGGAGACGTAAAACTGATGTGAAAGCCTTGCGAGGTTTCGGTTGATATTCCGGGTAATGAATGTCAATCGAGACATCGCGGCGATTGTCACGGATTCGATGGGAATTCCGAGTCGTGACACATTGTGTGACTTAGGATTTGCGCGAATGGTTGATAGGGCATGCGTGACTGGTGTTAAGCATGTCGTGACTGGTTTTAAGCTTTGCGTGATGGGTTGATATGGCTTTGGATGATTGGTTTTTGTCATTGTGTGATTAGATTTTTGTCATTGCGTGATTACATTTTAGTCATTGCGTGATTGCATTTTAGGGAATTGCGTGATTGGGTTTAAGGCATTGCATGACTACATGATAGGTTATTGTGTGACTGTTTTATAAGGCATCACATAATAGTTTTCTATGAGGCATTGTGTGATTGTTATTGCTTGTACATTAATGTTTTTCTGTGTTTTTTTTTGGCTCAACTTTTTATGCTTTAATATGTATTTGTTTTGTTACTTAATAATCCATGCTTCACACGTGCTTCTATTATTTTCTTTCATGTATGTAAAGATAGTAAAAACTATTTATTGTTATTTTTAATCTTCCTTGATCATATTTGCTAAATGAAAATGTTATCTGTTTTCTGTTGCAAATGGCCAAATCAAAGTAAGAGAACTTGGAAGCATTGCTTCATGTGTTGAGGGACTAGTGGGGCTTCAATGTTGGCATTAACATCTATTGTAAGTGGACGCAATTGCATGTCATACGCAAGGCGCTGCGAAAAAAATGAGTTTGACATGATCAAGAGAACATGCTTCAAGATGTTGATGGATGTTGAATAAGAGAAAAGTATATTTTGCGCTAGTCTTGTGTACAATCTATTGTCATGCAGAATCAATCAACCTAGTGGCATTGAGGGTGAGTTATGGTTTGCCATAGGCAATACCAAGGCTTGATTCTTGAAGCGTGAGATCTGTTTAGTGATAGGACTCAAGTTTGACCCTATGCTAGCTGTTATTTTCAGTCCTTGTAGGACTTCACTGGCGATATTGGGGAATGGAGAACCACATGAAGCTCAAACATATGTTAGATACAATTAATAGAAGGCAATTTGATCAAGATAGAGACGGGACAAAGATGGCCCTGCTCTTGATTGCGAACAATATTTTTTTTGGTCAAGACTACAAACTAGTGGTGACTTCGTGGTTATTGTCGTTGGTTGAAAACATCGAGCATAGAATGCATTCCCATGGGGTACTTACATATGGAGTCTAATATGGATTACATGTCAAGGGGCTTTCAAGTTCCAGTAGTGGGATCAGATTAAAAGAAACGTTACCACCTCCAAGGATTTGTGTCGGTGCTTTAGGTAGTGTGCACTAATGATTTTCATTTTCCTTTTCACATAAGATTTTACTAGATGATTATAATGTTTTACAATTAGTGTGCAGTTCTAGGTGTTAGAGGTGATTTCTGAGATCCAAAGCTGGTTTGGATCCTAGCACTAGTTCAAAGACACTTATCCAAGAATGCTGAAATGGCATTGTGATGAGAGGTTCATAGGTTTCCACAACTTGATTGCAGTTTTGGAAAGATAAGGTACGGTGAGGAACGAAACCATACTGTTTTTATTTTATTTTATTGTTGTTGTCATATGTCAACTAGCTTTCAACCTAGTGGAAATGTAGGTTTTGGTGCAATTGCGTGCATTAGAGACCTTAGAGCCAACTACGGAAGAGGCCTTGATGGCAAATTGGGCTGACATTGATGCCCCTCTATCCCAAGGGCAACAATAAGTTCCATTATAGCAGTTAGAGGGTTGAGCAGAATTCGATCTCGAATAAAGAAGAAAGATCATGGAGTGCAAGGAGAAAAGGGTAACGGGAGCCGTTAAGCTATAAAATCCCACCTTAAGTAAGAGGATAAGTTAGGAAATCCTTAGGTGAGCATATAGATTACATATTTTGAACATCAAATGTAATTTTAACCTTCAAAAGAATTCCTTGACACTTTTGGTTCTCTATCAATTTTGAAGTAGAAAATTTTCTAAATTTGGACAAGATCAAAATATGTGATTTTTATCGAGCAATCTTTTGAAAAAAAAATTGGTGGTAATGATTCACTTGATTTTTAGATGACAAAAAATTATTTTTTCATAGTTTTTGGAGTATGTTTGCTATGATAAATGAGAATTGCAAATTTAATTTCAGTTGAACTTTTTTGATTTTGTTCTTGAAACCAAAAATTAGATTTTGATTCCT
This sequence comes from Theobroma cacao, assembly GCF_000208745.1. NCBI lineage: Eukaryota > Viridiplantae > Streptophyta > Magnoliopsida > Malvales > Malvaceae > Theobroma > Theobroma cacao. The sequence goes on from NC_030851.1 coordinate 29,789,032, forward strand.
TTGGATTTTGAATTTTTTGATATTTTTATTGAATTCAAATGAGGGGTTGTTTGCTTATTTAGATTAAATGTCTTAAGTAAATGAAGAGTAAAAAGTAAAGAAGACATTTACTTAAATGATAAATATCTTAGTAAATGGAGAGTAAAAAGTAAAGAGGACATTAAATGATAAATATCTTAAGTAAATTGAGAGTAAAAAGTAAAGAGGATATTTAATTAAATGATATTTAATGTAAATAAGCTGGGCAGGTTTTATAGGCAGTCTATCTTAGAGAATGTATTCTGTCTCAAATGTATCGATATATGTTTTTGATGTATCGATACATTTAGCTCAAGAAGGGTTTTTGATGAACATGTATCGATACATGTTCATAATATATCAATACATTTTCCTCATAACCAAATGTAATGATACATAGGCCAATGCATCGATACATTTTGTTGCTTTTTGAAAAATTAAAAAGGGTAAAAGGGTGTTTTTACATCCTATAGTATAAATTTGACCCAAACTCTAAGGGTTTTTCATTTTAAGCCATCTCTCATCAATTTTTCAGCAAATCCAAACTTTTTTAAACCCATTTTCACCCTAAATCATCATTTTGGAAGATTGAAAGCTTGGTTTTGGGTTTTTTAAACAAATGTGACATCTTTCAACTTTTAAATCTTGATTTTTGAATTTTTCAGTACTAAAAATATTATTTTTTTGCCTAGATTTTCTGTTGAACATTAAAGCTCAAAGATTTTGTGATTTTCCATGGCATCAAAATGCACTTAAGTTAAGGATGAAATATTTATGGGTTTCTAAGCATGGGTTTTAGCTAGAAAATTAGTTTAGCTATAAGCGAGTAGTTTCGAAAGTACCTAGAATAATTATTACAAGATTCTTATTCTAAGAAATGATTGTAATGAATGTTGTGTGATAAGAACGATTGAAAACTCCACGGATTTCGCTGAAACAGAGTTGTGATTGGAGTTAGGAATTGAATCTCCAACTAGGTGAGTGGATATACCTTTTCAAGTATTTTAATATGTAAAGTTAACATGATTTTTGTGGAAATGGTTGTTTAAGCATGTTGAAAAATTATTTCCATAAACGGTTTATTAAAGGATTTGAACTATCAGGTTGATGAAGTTTTCAAGGAAATATTCAAATGTCTTGATTTGATAATGATTGTGATATATGAGATACAACGATTTTCAAATTGTTTATAGATCTACTATGTACGTAAATATGCTATTATGTATTAGTTTTCACCAAGAGGGGACAAGCCTTTTTATGTTTGTAGTCCACTCGAGATGATTGAGAAAGTGTGAAGAATGCCATTAGATTGTGTATATGATATATATTTCATATACTACATGAGATGATTGAGAAAGTATGAAGAATGCCATGAGATTGTGTATATAATGTAAATTCCATATACCTTATGAGATGAGTAAGCGTGTATGTGAAAGACATTTCACATGCCACATGCTATGAGTATGAGAACTCAAAGAGTGCAATTGATTCCACTCTCACGGGGTGCAAGTGACGACTTCACTCTTATGATGCATCATAAACGCCTAAGGTGCACTGGGGATGTATGTTGCCAGCCTTAGGTTGATGGGGGACAAACCAACATAATGTGTAAGTTAATGAAATGATTATGATTGTTATGTTTATGATATATTGCATGTTAAGTTCATTTGAGTATTGTTTATGATTTATACTTTATGATGGCATAGGAATGTGCTTAGAGAAAAAACCTGAGCCCTAAAGATAGTCTTGAGAGGTAAGGGGACCCAAGGAATGACAAAAATGTTGAAATTGTTCAAAAACTTGGCTTCTGTGTTCAAAGTATCGATACATTGGAGTATGTATTGATACATTCTAAATAGATTGCTATAAGAGGCTTTCTGTGTGAAATGTATCGATACATCTTACCAATGTATCGATAGATGCTTGAAAGATGTATTGACAGATTTGGTACAGGAAAGGTTGTTTGAGTACATTTGATGAGAATTTTAAAGGTAAAAAATCTCTAAAGGTTTATATAAGTTTGTTTTCAAATGAAAGGTAGTTAAATAAGTTTAAATGACACGTATCATGAACTTTATGATTACGAAGTTATGAATGGCATGAGTTTACAAATGCATGGTTATGAAATGCTCTTATCCCCTGGCTTGTCCCATTCTAGTATCCACTTACGAAGTCTTTGTGGCTTACACATTATTTTTCTCATTTATTTTGTTCCAGATCAGTGATAGAGTTTGATAGCAATAGCCAGTGTCATGGATACCAGTGTTTGGTCTTCATTCTTTGGTAGGTGTCTAGTAGCCACTTGATGCCTAGAGGTTCGGTCAAGTTCTGCTGACGAGTCGGTCTTTTACTTTATGTTTGTGTTTACAGACTATGAACACATTTATGTTAATATTGTCAATGTTGGGCATTTTATATTGATAAAGTTATGTATGAGGTTATGATGATGGCTCAAGAGCCTACATGAACACCCAAGGGTGTTTTTGATAACAAATGTTAATTTGCACCATGATAGTGGCACTTTTCATATATATATATATATATATATATATATATGTATACCAAATGCTTAAGCTTATACGATTAAGTTAAGAAGTTCCTTAATTGTATAATGAGTTTTATGAATGTATGTATTATGATTACGTACGTTAATGAATGTTATATGAAGCTTCTGCATGTGATGATGAATGCTTAATGATGTTATGATAAGAGGCTTGCTTGGGCCTAATGAGTTATGCTTGTCTAGGTCTATTCATCGGTCACGATTCTTATAGGAAATTAGATGTGACATAAGCAGAGGAGCATCATGGACAAAGAGGTCGATGCCCCTCTTGCAACTCCTAAGGCTCATATTACTCAATCATTCGATGATGATCAGACATGCAACTCGATGCTGTATCCTTAGATGCATACAGGCTTAAAACGTGAGATGAAACGGATAAAGACGTAATGGAAAAATGACCTTCAGTCATTGTAGATGGAGATCCAATCAGAGATGCAACTGTAGATGCAGTCAATTCTGCTAGAGGTCCAACGGGAGATGTAGCTGCAGATGCAGTGAATGTAGCTAGAGATCTAGCAGGAGATGCAAGGGTTGAAGGACTGGATTGAATGTCAACTGCTTGACAATGTTGAGGTATGAGCTTTTAGCTTTTTTCGTTGTGTGACTTATAGCATTTAGTATCTATTTGATGTTTTAATGTGTTTAATTTTTGTCACTATGTAGAGTCGGTCTATCGATCAATAGGATGGTGCATGCAATGAAGAGGGCGATGCTCACAAGGTTGATCTTGATGAGCCAACTGGTATTAATGAGCCAATTGGTTTAGCTCAAAGCTCACCTTCTTCTACCCCATGCACGACTCCTCATAACTCAAGTTTGACTAAGGCCCAACATCCTGCTTGTAGCCTAACTCCACCCGAGGCCCTACAGAATGCTTAGAGCACACCTTTTCTTGAGGTTACACTTCGGCCTCCAATTAAAATGCATTGCTTAGCATGGGAAGCAAATACCTTTAGAGCCCATATGTTAACCCATTATTTGTAAAACCCGACCCTATAAACAGATGTCATGATTTACATGCACTGAGTAGCATGTTATTATACTAGGAAAGCACCTAAGAATAGACGAAACCCGATATCGTACCTAACGGTACACTTGAGTTGATTTAACCTCAAACTAGTTCAAATAAGAATTGTAGATTGAAATTTAATATTTTATAGTCCAGGAATGACTAAAAATGATTGTTCGGAGTTCGAGGGTTCATTAGGGGTAAAATTGAAAATTTTGATGTTTAGGGGCAAAAATCATCATTTTGCCACCTAAGATAATAATTTGATCATGGAGTGAAATTTTTGACCAAGATTAACTATTTGGAGTATAATTTAATGATAGGAAGTGAAAGTTTTCAATTTCGGCAATTTTTGAAACATAAGGGCAAAACGGTAATTTTATCGTCTCGGGGTAAAAACCATAATTTTCACCACCCAAAACTTATCAAAATCATAGGATTTATTTATTTTTGGAATGAACAACTATGGTATGTTAAGTGGTGAAAAATTGAAGTTTAAAAGATGAAATTTTAAAAATAGGCCAATGGGAAAGTGACACATGACACTTTTTAATGATTTAATATTATTTTAATGAAAAGTCAGCCCATTTAAACCCCATTTTAAGTGATGGCAGGCCATAAGGGAGAACAAGAGAGAAAATAGAGAGGAAAGGAAGAAAAAAAGAGAAACCAAAGAGAAACAAGAAAATTCAAAGGGGAATTCACGTTTTTCGCCTTTAACGGTAAGATTTTTGACTTTAGCTTGATTTCTACCTTTCCTATGCCTTTGTTTCCATTTAGCATGCTTGAGGAGAGAGATCTAAAAGTGACATCAAGGGCTGGCCAAATTTCAAGGGGGGAGAAATTGAAATTTTTAGGTTTTGATTTTTAGTTAAATTGATAGTTTTAGTTAGTTAAATGTGTTTAGAAATTAAATTGGGCAAGAAAGCATTAAATTTTCACAATACCCACCCTTGGCCGAATCTGCAATGAGGTACAATGATGATGATCTGATTTT
>NC_030851.1:29794747-29821062 GCF_000208745.1 Theobroma cacao
CTTGTAGATATCGATTTTGTCGAGGATTCCAATTGACCCTTTCTATCCCACAGATAGTAAGTTACTATCACCAATACTGGGTGTATTTATGGGCCACTTGTCATGGTAATTATTATTGTACATTATAACTTTTTAAATTATTGTATGTATGAATTTTGTATGAATTTATTTTATTCTCACGCTACAAAAATTATTATGTATAGTTCTATAAAAATTGTTTTATAAGAAAATGAAATATATTATCAAATATTTTTATTTTAGTTTAATTAGCCAACTTTTCACTCTAGATGAATGATTTAGATTACAAAAAGTTATTTTTAATCGGCAGTGGATATTTTTCTACCATACGTTGTATCTTTATCAGGTTTTGAAATTTTTTGGTAAAAATGACCAAAATACCCCTATGTGGCGAAAATTTTATTTTGATTGTTTTCGATCTAAAATAGTTTATATTTTCTTAAAACTTGATATTTAACAACGATTACTCACAGGAAAGGTAAGAAACTGATTCGTTTGCCTTGCGGGGTTCCGATTGGCATTCCGCATAATGAGTGTCAATCGGGACATCGCGACGGTTGTCATGGGCCCGAGGGAGGTTTTGAGTCGTGACATTATTAGTCCACCGCAAGCAAGAGATGGTTTTAGGACAAATACGAGCACTTTCAGAAAAATGAGCAAGTTAGGTAAAATGAAAACATTACACGATATTAGGCTTAACAGTTTAAAATTATTGAATCCAGCAACCTTTTGACGTTGATATTTTATATGTGCAGGGTTAACATTTTGGGCATCAAAGGATAGGAAGGCCTTTAATTTTTCAAGCTTTTGGAGAAGCAAGATCAGTGGCTGGAGAGCCAACACATTAATGCTTGCATCAAATTCATGTGTAAATGTGAGCGAGCACCATTCCCTATTGTACAAGCAGACAATATGCATTCTTGAATCGTCTTTCTATGTAAGTATATTATAATGAGTTTTAGTTATTAAAATATTTGTTTAGGGTTTTATTTCATGGCATCTAACTATTGAAAGTCACTTAATTGACAATTGATTTTGCTTGCCCTTCAATCATCTAACCAGAAGTTTAAGCCGACGAAGGTGGTTCTGCTTGAACATCTGCTTGATTACATTTGAGATAAGAGTCCGCCATGGAGGAAGCCATGGCTTGAGGTGAATTCGATTTTGGTGCTATGGCATTTTGACAGCCATTAGGTTTTGGTGCATATCAACTTGGTGAAATAGGGCATACCACTGGTGGACTCCTTGTATGGTCATTTGGATGTAATTTCGTTCAGATTGCGTGAAAAGCAAATGTGTCCCTTAGCCACATTGTTTCCCATTATATGCCATTAGTTTAGGTACATTGATAGCGCGTGTTGTAAAAAACGACCCTGAACGTGGATGAGTTGGCAATTAAATGATGAAACCCTGGAACAGGTCGGGGACACTTACATGGATTAGGTAATTGTTGCTATAGAGTGGTTGATTGGTATGGGCGACCAGACCTTGAAGACATATGCCATTGAAGGCTTAAGGAAAAGATAAGTACTAGAGATTTTTGCTACTAGTGTTGAGACTTAAGTTTGTAACTTTGTTTATTTTTTCAATTTAAACTTAAGTTTGTAAAGTAATATGGATTATTATGAAAAAATTACTCTTTGTGACACTCTAGCCTTAAGAATTTATATGATGCCCTTCCTTTCACCAACATTGCAACATTGTTCTCTTTAGCGTTGTAGCTTTAGCTTCCTAAGCACTGCAGCCTTGAGCAACACAAGGTCACGGCCTTCACTCAACATGCTATCTTGTGCAGAACTGCAGCAGTCCAGTATCTTCCAATGCGATTTTCACCTTGATATGATCCGAACTACGCAAAATGGTAAACATCGAAATTGTAGCCTTTTCTCTTAACTTTCCAATGTATCAAGAATTGCATCAACTAGACAGACTTCTATAGCTCAAGTTATCCTCAAAATGCTGCTACTTGTACGAATGAAGCCATCACCATACTTGTGCGATTTTAAATCAAATGTATCTTTCTCATCAAATATCCTACAAAAGCAATGGGAGAAATCAACAATAACTATTTTTAAAGTAAATTAAAGCAAAAATAAAGTTAAATTAAACTAAAATAACTTATATTAATTACTCATAATGTATGCCAACTTAAACTAGAAAAACATCTAAAATGCTAAAATTCAAAACTAAAATCTCAAAGATCTAGCTACTTAAACCCCAAAATGTGTCAAAATAATTTTATATAATAGAGTTATCACACCCTCAAACTTAAGATTTTGCTAGTCCTTTAGCAAAACATGAATAAAAATGCAATAACCTAAATGAAGAAAACAACTTAACTATGAATCAATTGCATCGACTCATTAACCACATTTAATATCCTCAAAAGTTAATCCATATTCTCAACTCTAAACAATATACCAATATTATTCAAGTTCATGTTTGAATTCAAATGCAAGCTTATCGTTAAGTGGAGTTCAGTGTGTGTGTGCAATCTTTTCATCTAGGGCATTGTATAATCTAGATAACTTTATATTAATGCAAAATTCAAATAAGTAATAAAATTTTAATAAGTTTTCTTTTCATCTCTCTCTTCATTAATGTAGACTAATACTAATTTAAAGATCAATAGGACTTTAATTAGCTTGTAATGTAATGCTAAGGTCAAGGTGGGATTTAGAATAGTCAATCTAGGACCTATTCAAACTTTATTTTCCTTCACCTAATATGCCCTTTTGTCATCGATATTTTTTCGTTTGTTAAACACTTGAATATTTTCTTTTTTTTTCTTGTTTTTCTCAATTTCACATCCCTAAACTTATTTATTTTATTAGGTAGTGAGATAAAGACAATCATATTTTTGAACTTTTCATCATTTTTTTTCTTTACTATCTCTTTCACTATTTAGCTCCTAATATTTCCTAAATTGACTTATGCATTTAGGAATGATGGATGCAAAAAATTGAAATTATTTATTTAAGGATCTAGGCTAAAAATTAAGTGTTGAAACAAAGAAAAGATTTCATTAGGCTCAACTGAGGAAACTAAGGATAAATTATGTAAAAGTATGCTTAAAAAAGCTTAATTGGTTTAAAGATAGCCTAAATCATTTCCTTAAATATATATAGCCTAAGATTTAGTCTCAAGAGAGAATCAAACAATTCTAGAACTCAATACATAATTCAAAAATTCACCTTCACATAAACCTGCTCTAAATATGTACAATGAATCTAAGCAAAAGACATAGTGCTCAAAATATAGAAATCTCATTTTAACAATGAAGCTTAGCATAAGAATTTACATAATAGTCAAACAATATCCACATGTTTCAAAGAATCAAGATAAGAATATAAATAGGTTCTTATCATTGGATAGGTTCTAGCTCAAGTTTTTAAAAGATGCAGAAAATTGAAAAAATTTAATGAAAATATACTAACCTAAAAATATCACAAAAACTAATAACAATAAAACCCTCCTTAACTTAAATTGCATATTGTCCTCAATGTGAAAAGCAAAAAGCAAGATAAGGAAAATAAACTCCTTTAGCAATGATGGCAGTGCGTTGAAAGTTCTAATTTTCTTTCTCTGCATTTTCATGCTTTCAAACTTGCATACTCAACAAAACAAGTTGAGGAGAGGTTATAACTACTTATTTAAATAAAAAAACAAAAACTAACTAAAATAACAACTAAATCTAAAAGATTATAGCTTGGGTTGCCTCCAAAGAAGCTCTTATTTATAGTCAATAGTTTGACTTTGGGGTAGGTCTTCATTCATTCTTTACGGAGGTTTGAGTTTACATGGAAAAAGCTTGAGGTGTGAAAGTAGCCTCCTCCTTAGATGAGGTTATGGTGGTTTTAATTCAAGATTTGGTGCTTGCTCAACCTAAGGTGGTGGAATAGGCTGACTTTTACTCAACTTCTAAAATTGAGTTCTCCTTGAATAATGCATTTTTTGTGTAGCGTTCAAAACATGCTTAACATTTGTGAGTTTTTCATTCTTTTCCTTTGTTGTTGCATCTTGAACCAAACAAGCTTCAAGGAGTTTCTTTGGATTTTTCATATCAATAGCCTCGTTAGATAACTCATCAAGTGTATCCAAAAAGGGAATGAGAGGCACATATTGCTCGACCTGTGGTGGTGTAGATATTTCCTCTTCTTGCTTAACTTTTTCATCTTGAACTTGTTTGTTGGAAGTATTCTCTTGACCTACTTTATCTCCATCATCTACCACATTCTCACCATTTACCTCATCAAGATGCTTATGATATTCTTCTCTTTTAGGATTAGGTGCAGTGTCATTTGGTAAAGTTTCCTGAGGCTTATTATTGATGTCGTTAATAAGTTGACTCACTTGAGTCTCAAGATTTCTCAATGAAGCTGCTTAACTTTGAATAACAGCATCATTCTTTGCCATGTATTGCATGAGAACATCTTCCAAGGTAGACTTCTTCTCAAGTATAGGGGCTTTAACTTGTGACTGAAAACCATTATAAAAAATATGCTGTGATGAATATATAGGACCATGATCATTACTCCATGAAAAATTTTGTGATTCCACCCTGAGTTATAACTGTTGGAGTATGAATTGTTTTGCTACCTATTGAAGTTTCCATCAAATTGAATTGATTCATAATAGGCTGGACAACAATAATTTAAATGCCCACCTCCATAAAGCTCGCATGTAACAAAAGGACTCTGAAAAACATTAGCACCCCAAGTGTCAATTATTTTTTGAGACAAAGCATCTGCTTGGGAGATTAAAGCTGTCACGACCCAAATTTCAAGCCATGATTGGTGCATGGGCCCAATGGACGTAGCCCATTAAGCCCAAGCAAGCCTCTTTACGTAATCCCATTCATTTTCCCATCAATTTTTCATCTGCATTACTAGACCCCCATTTGTAATTTGCAACTAGACATATTTTCATAATACAACATAGATACCAAAAATTTACATTTTTTTATGATCTCAAAATAAGGTTATTCATAGCTATCTCATAATGGCACCATCATACCAAACTATACATGCATCATTTGCAAAGTGATTCCTAGCAATTTACATTTAATGTACATGTACTCATATAAAAGACTTCTGACGACCAGCGAAATGACTTTGGTGAGGGTACGACTATTGAATGCCATGATACCTACCAAGAGTGAATGAAAGTGGACGCCTTAGTCTCGGTCCCAACTATCTACGAATCTGAAAACATGCAATTTAAAAGAGTGAGCATAAACTCAGTGAGTGAACATAAGAAGGGAACAAGCAACGACAAGGAATGTTTTAGAAAACATGATGCACTTACGATAAACCATGCAATTTAGTCTATTTTTTTTAGTTAAAACCTTTCATTTCAAACTTTGAATGTTTAATCCCTTAATGTTACAAGATCCATGATGAACCATAAAGTTGAATAGAATGAAAATTTTAGCAATGACCAAGCAAGACAAACAAATAGAGGGTTTTCTTGCTGCGGCGAAAAGGCATTTTCGATTTGCATATTCTTCGGTTTTTCAAGCATGTCGCCCACTACAGAAGTCCAATTGACATGAATTTTAAGTCATTAGAAAGCTAAGAGGTTGGGCTACAACTTTAATGTTTACCACTTTGCACAGTTTCGATCAGAAGGTGGTCAAAATCTTTGTCAAAGTGAAAATACTGCACCAGAATTTTGGAACCACTCGTGAGTTTCTCGCTGCAGCGAGAATGAATCTTGCTGCAGCAAGAAGCTTCAGGAAATTTCTTGTTGCAGCAAGAATACATTCTCACTGCAGCGAGAACCAGGCCAGTGTACCCCCCCCCCCCCCCCCCCCAACCTGAGAGTTTCTCGCTGTAACGAGAAATAGAGTAATTTAGTTAAAAGGTGTATTGTTACATCAAAAAGCCATTTTCTTGTTGAAATGAAAAGCAATTTGGGAGCAATTAACAATGCCAACAAACAACACAATCACAATTATTTTCGTAAACTTTCTATAACATATATATATATACATACATCATCATGCATACCATCCCGCCACACTCAGCTCAAGTGCACTCCCACATCGCACATAGCTAGGTCATCATCAGCTCATGTGCACTCTCACACCGTACATAGCTGGGTCCTCATTATCACACAAAAGGAGCATCCAAAGCATAATATACATATCAATATAATGTGAGAACGCATGAACTATTCATATTGCACATTTCACAAGAAAGAAACATTTCATCAAGGGCTTGTTCCCCAAGTATATTTTTAAAGTAAAAACAAATGAAACTTTCAAATGATTTATTTAAACATGTAGGCACTGCCCAAAATATTTTGAAATGCAAGTTCACTCATCGGTTTTTATTTAAATCTTAGATAGACTCCAACTTCCACTAATGCTCCGAATGGAGATGTGGGGTCTCGTTGGAACCTATCACACACAATAGCATAACAAATCAACTCAATTCACATAACCATAATTCTAAAAGCTATCTCCTAAATCATGTTTTACTAGTTATTCCTAACTAGCTTCCAATTGCCATTAAGTGGCTATTTACTTTCCCTATTTTACTTACACTAAAGATGAATAAATAATCCTCAACTACAAAACATTCACAAATTTATCCACTAGCCATTTTCAATAACTTAAAAATCAACTCTAATTCACTACTCACCTTGGTAGCTTTGTAATTGAATTCCTTTCCAAAAATTTTCAAGCTATTATAGAAGTTCGCTCTTTCTCTCTCTAAAACACCTAGCTAGTGAGAGGAAGTATGGAAGTAAGACTTTTTTAGGGTTTTAAAGTGAGAGAGTGAAATAGCATAAAAGGTTCCATGAAAAAGTGCACAAAAGCTTGAAAATTGAAGTTAACTTGAGAGAAGTTATGGAGGTTTCAAAACAAGCTTCCATAGAGGATGAAAGAAACGTGAGATGGGAGGAAGAAGAAGAATAAGCTGCTGGAAAATGATATTTATAGCTAAAACTTATCCAAACTCCACTTAAATTACGAAAATGCCCTTAACAAGTTGGCTTTGTCGTCCTTTAATCCTTTGTGCAATGTTTTTACTCTTTTGACACTGAAACAAAGTCCATAATAGTCTAGAAATACTCGGGTTCATGAAAACTTAAAAATTTTGACTCGAGATGAAAAATGACCATTTTGCCCTTACCTTGGAAATCATCATTATTTCTATTTCTTTCGTCATTTTATCCTTATTTTCATCATTCATTTATGCCTTAGGCCTACTTAGGCCTTAATAATGTTTGAAAGCATACTTCTAGGGGCTCACTAAGGAAATGACAAAATTACCCCTAGTCTGTGATATCGCGTCTACTTCTAGCTAGGAGTCTATAAAGATTAAGATCTCACAAAAGCACTAATAACTAAATTCATAATCATTAGCAACCTTCTTAGGCTAAAATTGTTCAGATGGTCATTGATAGTTATAATAATTCATCACCTCAACTAAAAATACTTGAAAATAAAAGAAAGAAAATTCGAATTAAGATTAATCTGTGAATATTAATATTAGCAAAATAAATAGGAAACACAAATCCACAGCAATGGTGCCAAAAACTTGTTGTCGATTTTGCACACGCAAGTATACATATTGAACAAGTAATATAAATAGTAAGTTCAGAATCATATCCCACAGGGATTTGCACCTAATTTTTCACTAATTACTAAAATTATGACAAACTAATCTTATTCAAGTAATTTGATGTTTTAGAAAATTAATTAAAACTAAATTAAAGCAAACACTAAATTAATTAACAGAAACTAAGAGAAAGGCAATACATTAAAATCTAGGAATATGGGTTAATTCAACACTTCATCTGATACCAACATCTCTAATTATTTACCTTCCTAGGTGGTTTTACTAACCTAGGATCCAAAGCTATGTGCAAGTTCTTGTCGAGATGCTTGCACAAATACCTAACTTAATTAGTTCATTATATAACTATAGGAATCAATTAAATTAAGTTCATTAAGCTAGTATCATAATTTGACTTATAGGCACTTAAAACCCTAACGAGCTTAAGATGATTGAAGCTAGACGAATGTGATTTATGGTTTAATGAGGAAAGATGTGAACGATAAAGGCATGATGGCTTTATTTGTCGATTTGTGTTTCCATCCAAGCAATGAATTATGGATGTTGATCAGATTTGTGGATGAGTGGAGTCTAATACCCTTTGACTATGTCTGTGCCTCAAGGACGGTGGTAAGCAGGGGTAGTGATTGATATCCCGCCTATGATTCCCACCTCTAAGGCATCATTCAATCCAATCATCTTAACATATCATTCACCTAGGGTAATCGACTCCTAGGGGTTCATCACAACCTTGAGACATCCTAGTTTAGGCACTCACAACATAGGCCGTCATGCCCAGAACCCGTATGGGAAGTAATCATATTCAGTCATATCAATCATGGCTTAACAACCATATACGTATCCTTAAATCAACCACAAATACATGGGCACTCATGCATATATCATTTCCACAAACAATCATGGCCCTTTGGCTTGACATAACTAATATCATCTCAATTGCTGTGCCATTATCCCAATTACACATCATGCCTATATGCCTAATTGGGCAGTTCATTCATCATAATCCAACACAGTCCTTAATTCATAATTTGTATCACACCATGGGTAGGCCTCTTACTCTAGGTCATACATACCATGGGTTCCAACACAATGCCACCATGTGACTCACCACAAATCACACAAACACAGATTTCCTATCTCAAATAACTAGTTAGCCTAGGCATCCTCATCTAGGTACACAATCATAATTATTCTTTAACCTAGGCACATACCTCTAGACAAACATACATATACACATACACACAAATATATATATTATATACGTATCAATTCTCTAGCCTAGGCATTCTCATCTAGGCATACACATAACATTTAAGTACCAAGGTAGCACACACATTATGCGAAATGCATCACATGCATTTAATTAAATCCCACTCACAGTGACAATAGGATGTGCTCCTTGCCAAGCTCTGATCGTTAGCCTTCAATCATCGTCTAGCTTGCCAATGAGTTGATTTAACTCCGTTTCCCCCTTTAAACACTTCAAAACACTGAAACATTAATTATTCTTGGCTTTCAAAAAATGTCAGCTTTTCACACAATTAACTAAATCCTAGCAATCCAACTATTTAAGCTCAAATCCTTCATTAACAAGCTAAACTCATACCTTAGAAGCTAGATTGCACGAATCTTAGCTCCCAAATTCCTCAACTCAAGCCAAAGGGGAAAATTACCAAATTTGGATAAAAGTCATAGTCAAAGTTATTAACTTGTTAAATTAAAAAATAATAAGTAACAATGTTAAATCTTACCTTTAAAATGGTTTCCCAAGCTCTAAATAGCTTCAAATCACTTCAAAAATTTGTTTGGGGCCTTAGGTTTCGAGCTTCTAAGGAGAGAAAAGGAGAAAAGAGCTGAGAGAAAGAAATGGGGCGAATGGCCCGATGCCCTTTTTTATTTTTGCCTTTTCTATCTGATGTATCGATACATTTTGGCAATGTATTGATACATTTCAAGTAGAACAACCTTAGGTGTAGTTTGTTTCAAATGTATTTATACATTATGGCAATGTACCGATACATGTTAATCTTTGGCCAAATCTATCAATACTTCCATGAATGTATCGATAGAAAATCCTCCTAGGGCCTTTATTGTTCTTCCTGCCATGAATGTACTAATACTTTTAGGGTATGTATCAGTACTTTCACCCCTGTAAGCAGTTATAAGCTTCCAAAACTTCCAAAAATTCAAGTTTAACACCCCAAAATCAGTCCTTGTTAATATCACACCTTAAATTGTTGATTTAATTTAATCCCATACATATAAATTAATAGCCATAGCATCAAACTTAGGTCAAAACCTCAAATTATGGTATTCATCACATACTTCCTCAAATTTGCCTAAGTGTCAATATGTACATTTTTAAACACTAGGCATACATATCCTATCATCAAAGTCCTCAAGACTCCACATATTTCATAAATCTTTCTTAGTTTACATGGAAAAATTGAGTGTTACCTCAAATCACCTAACTGACGTGAAAATACACTATCCAAATCTTAGTCTAATCTAAAATCTCTCTGTAAAATCTCAATTAGATTCACAAATCAGTTAATTATTGGCTAGACAATTAAAAGCATTAAGAATAGATTTGAATAAGCAAAACTATACACATTCATAATAAATAAAAAATAAACTAATTCAAACTACATGTTGAAATCCGCCACAATCTTAGAAAAATAGCTAAGCTCTTAATAACTAATAAAAACAATATCCAAAGAAATTTAGCCATGAATCCAAGTCAAAGAAAATAAGAGAAACACAAAGATAGAGGAAGAAACTAATTATTGCAGTTTTGCAATCTCAATTCTCTATCAAATTCTCTTGTTTTCTTGCTTGTTCTTGGTTCCTTTTTTTTTTTAGAATAGTTGCTTGCTGCCTCCTCCTCCTCAAAACCTTTGAAAAAGGTCCCTTAAACAGGCTCTAAATAACCTAATTTCCAAAATCTCGTCAAATTTTTATTTTTGAAAAATTCTCTAGTGTTGCGGCCTTGGGTTCCTTGGAGTCGTAGTGTGCCCCATTTGTTACAATGGCACGACGGACTTCCTCTCTTTAGCTTCGTGACACTTTAGCCTCAACAATTTGTATGATGCCTTTCCTTTCACCAGCATTGCGGCCCTGCTCTCCTCATCGCTGTAGCCTTGAGCAACTCAAGGCCACAGCCTTGACTCAACATGCTTCCTTGTGCAGAACTGCAGTAGTCTAGCATCTTTCAACACAAGTTTCACCTTGATAGGATTCGAACTGGGCGAAGTAAACATCAAAGTTGTAGCCATTTCTTTTAATTTTCCAATGGATCAAGAATCGCATCAATTGGACAAACTTTTGTAGCTAAAATTATACTTGAAATACTACAAAATGTACGAATGAAGCCATCGCCATACTTGTGCGATTTTAAATCAAATGAACATTTCTCATCAAATATCCAATAAAAGCAATGAGAAAAATCAGCAATAACTATTCTTAAAGTAAATTAAAGCAAAAATAAAGTAAAATTAAACTAAAATAGCTTAAATTAACTACTCAACATGTAATCCAACTTAAATTAGAAAAACTCCTAAAATGCTAAAATTCGAAACTAAAATCTCAAAGATCTAACTACTTAAGCCCCAAAATGTATCAAAATAACTTTATATAATAGAGTTATCATGAACTTATACCATTTTGGTGGTGGCATGAGAGGATGTTTGATGTGAGGATTGACTAGGAAAAGAAATAATCAACTATGAAGAGCCAAACTCAAGTATAAGACCTGGAAAGTTGACTATGGCACTGTAAGACTAGATTTCTAAGTTTTGAGTGATTTGTAATTGAACCAAAATGCCCTATTTATAATGGAAAGATTTTAGGGGTTTTTAAAGGGCTTAGTGAACTTAAAATCCTAAAAGAATTGGATGAATGAAGAATTCAAGGTATTTAAGAAACCAATGGTCATAGGAGACTATACATGGGCTGTAGTTGACTATGGTTTTCAAAATTGTAATTTTTCACTATTTAAAAACACGACTTAGTTGACCCTCTAAAGACATATAGTGGATTATGTCTCTTTAAAAAAACAAGTTGTGACGTTTAAACCACACTTAAACAAAGCTTGGCTTCTTGAGAAAGCTTGAGGAATTTATTTGGTACAGAATTATGTGTGACTGAAGGTCTATACTTAAAATTCAAAGATTATTTGAAAAATTATGAAAAAAAAAATTGAAGGACTTAGGGTAGGATGACTTGAGTGCATGGTGTATGGATATATGATATGAACAAAATATAATGCAACATAACATAATAATTCATATATACACACAAGAGTACTCACATAAGCAATCAACTAGATGATCAATAATTCATAGACTCATTTAATTAAGTAGATTAAGAACACATACACATATATTCACACAAATATAGTCACATGAATATTTAATTAAATGATCAACAAACTATATTAACCACAAATATAAAAAATATTTTAACTATAGTGAGGAGCATATAATGATTCTATGCCTCAATCATTCAAGCAACAATTAAGAGCATAATTGAGGACAAGATTCATATGGTGTTTGATGGATATTACCAATAATGTAGAACACCATTTGTTGAGATCTCACCAAGCTCATTGTTGAAGATTTCAAGTGCTTAATCATTGTAGGACAATGTCACTGATCAACTCCCTTTTAATCATTCGTTAAATTACTTTCAACAAGGAGAAGGAGTTAAGTAGTTAATCACATTAAAATATAATATTACCTTTCCTTAGATGAATCAAAAGATAAATATGGGGATGGATAATGATCATATGATAGATGAGTATTAAAAAGAATGTTTAATATGTCAATCTCATACTCATATATTCTAAGAACTTAGTAAGGCATGAGTATTTAAATAAATATTCAATATATGCTTCAAATACTCATAATTTCAAGAGTGTGTGCACATTTGTTCCAATGTACGTCTAAGATATCATCAAACGTTAATTGTCAATTTCATCATACATTGTCTAAACACTATCAATCAATCATTTTGCAAAAAATTTTCTAATGATAATTCAAAAGATAATTTCTTCAACAAGAGTACATCATCATTAAGTACCCTTGGCAAGCATGTTTCTCAATTTCTTAAGCCATGTGTCAAATTAATATGTAGGAATTGATAATTAATATTGCACATGCCATAACTCAATGATCTTCATTAAAAAGAAATGATTTAATTTACCTCTTTTTCTTGTGCTATTGATTAACATCATGTATGCTCCTCCTACAAAAAGAAAAACTCAAACATTTGTTTTTGGTAGTCAAATATTCTTGGGTCCTTTACAGTTAGTAACCTTGGTTCTTTTGTGAACCTTATTAACTTCTACCACCTTGCTTTATGGAAGTTTGGTGTCAAACCTCTTCTATAAAATAATTACGATGTTATTTACATGCTCAATAAAATGGTTACATATTTAGGAAGTTTGAGAAATTGTTAAAAGACGATATTGCCCCTAATGGTATCATTAAGTCGATTAATTCTCGAACTAGTACAAATAGGAATTTTAAGGTGAAATTAAGAGTTTCACAGTTCAGGGATGACTCAAAATGGTAATTCAGAGTTCGAGGATCAATTTGGAGTCAAATCAAAATTTTTACTATCTAGGGGCAAAATGGTCATTTGCCACTTGGGGACAAAATGGAAATTTTTAGAAAATATTGTTTTGGTCCATTTGACTTATTGGAGTATGATTTGAGGTTTAGAAGTGAAAAAGTTTAATTCTGGTGATTTCTGGAGTGTAGGGGCAGAATCGTAATTTTTCCAACCTAGGACAGAATTTGAGATTTTGAGAGAATTTAGATCACATTTGACAAATTGGAGAATGGTATGAGTATAAGGGATGAAAAATATGTCTATGGGCAATTTTTCAGTTTTTGGGGTAAAAATGTAATTTTTGACTTTTACGGGGGCCAAAGTATAAATTTCAAAAATTACTTCACCAAGACTTTGGATAAGTCTGAGAATTTTATCTAAGTTATGGATATTTGAAAGAATAATGTGTGGTGGAGATTTAAAGCTTAAAAGATAAGAATTTAAAAAAATAGACCAATAATGTAGTGACATGTGGCAAGTTTAGATTGTTATATTATTTAACTATAAAAATCAGCCCACACCACCATTTGCTCTTCATTTTGGCCGGCCATCGCAAGAAAACAAAGGGGAAAAGAAAAACAAAAACCTAGGTGGAGAAATTCAAGGGAAAATTGGTGAAAATTCAAGGAAACAAGTGATAAAAGGTAAAATTTCTTGATTTTGACTTGTAATCTACCTTTCCCATGCTTTTCTCCTTATTTTTCATGGTTGGATTTCATGTTTTCATGGTGAATTCATGGCTGCCCAAATGGGTATGGAGAGAGAATGAAGTTAGATTAATTTGATTTTAAGTTATGTTAATGTTTTAAGTTAATTTAGCATATTTAGGAACAAAACAATAAGAAAAGAATTTATTTTCCTCCATTACCATTATTGGCTGAATTTTCTAGGGGAATATTGGCTGCTGATCTTGATGTTTATTTGAGGAATTATAATGAATAATGATGAATTATGAGCCTAGAAAAATAATGGGAATTTTCGGAGTAAAAATACGAATTTTTACCCACTAGGGGTATTTTCGTAATTTATTATCGAGACTAATAATTTGCGCCACACTGAGGAACATTAAGTCAATTTGGATGCAATTGAGCTGTAGAAACTGAAAAAAATTAATTTGGGATTAAATTGGACGCGTTAGTATTTTAATAGGGTAATAGGCCGAATTAGGTCAGCACTGCATTTAAGCGGTAATCGGATAAGTTGCATATCATATCATGCATATACACCGAGTTTGAATTGATTTTATAATGGTCAAGCATTAATGTGGTGAATTATGTATTGTACATTATGGATAGGTGGTGAGCAAATTACACTGGTAAAAGTACAGAGATTGTGCTTGAAGACTGGGGTTAGGAGTATATCGACTCCTAGAAATGTGAGTGGACAACTTATCGTCTTAAATATCTAGAGTTGTTATACTTGTTTGATGCTTTTATTGAATGGTGAGTTTAAATTATAAAATATTATGTTTTCTAATTAAAATGTTTTTAATAAAAATGAGATTTATATTGATTTTGAAATCAAATATTGTTTTGGGAAAATTGAGTATATGGAGACTGTTGAAATTTATGATTTTATATGTTATTGAAATTGGGGCTTATGACACTATGGTAGCATGATGGCTAAATTTTTGGGGTTGGCATGAAATATATGAACAGTTTTGGATTGGTCTCGGTAGACTGGATTAATTTTAATTGCCATATTATGTTACTGAAAATTTTATGGGTCTGGTGGTATATTAAACGGTCACAGCAGTGGTGGGGGTTTCCATGGACTGCTTATGAGAGGGATACGGTAACCCAATTATATAATTACCTCCGGAGGGAGATGTTGGATGAAGTATCTCCTGAGGTAAGATTTGAGTGCACCTCACGTTCGGGCCACCACGTGAGTGTAAGACTCAGCCAACGCCAAAGAACGACTGTGTGTTAGATGTGAAAACATATTTATGGGTATGGGACATTTAACAGCCTTGGCGGTGTCAATGGGATACCTTGACGAAGGTACCCGCGAGAATGATTCTGGTAGGGGCCAAGTTTAAGAAATTCATAAGCCGGGAAATTTTGATGAAAAGAAATTGTTTGGTATAGATTGAAATAAATTTTGTGTTATGAACATTATTGAGATATAACGATTTTATATTGTCTCCATCTACTCGACTTTAGATGCTTTTGATGGTAATTGTTTACTCACTGAGATTATGTAATCATAATCTCACCCCTCTCCCTATCCATTTTTCAGGCTCAGGACAGTTTGTTGATAGTTGATTAAGACGGGAATTAATTTCGGAGTGCATCCTAGAAAGTAAGGGTTCGTAGCCCTACACTTTCTTGGTCAATTAGGGGCCTACGTGTCATTGTAAAAGTAATTTTATACTTTAGTTATTTAATTTAAAGTATGTATGAATATATTTAGCTTTTACACCATGTTTTTGACGAGTTTCGGTATTTTTGAAGAAAAATGATGAAAATGCCCTTATGAGCTAGAAAATAATATTTTATTATTTTGATTTGGAAATGACTTATGATTTTTTGAAATGTGAGATTTAATAACTGTCGCTCACTGGGGAGATGCGGAAGCTGATGCTAAGCTTTGCTGGTTTTCGATCGGCATTCGGGGTAATGAGTGCCTATCGGGACGTCGCGGTGGTTGTCACGGGCTCAATGGGAGTTCCGGGTCGTGACATTAGGTGGAAGTTTGGTTCCCTTAGGAACCCATACATATCTACCCACTTTATCTCTTTGTATAACAATTCTATAAGAGCAAGATAAGGTCGAATGTCCAAATTTTAAACATGAAGTGCATTTGGAAAAACTATAATATTTTTTATTTTCTTTAATAAAGAAATTCTTAAGACAAGTTTCTTTTTGTGTAAAGTCATAGCCTATCCCTTCTTTGTTAAATAATGCTCTTTGTAATACCAACATGTTATTCAATTTTTGTTAGCTATTTTGAAACCAAGAAAGTTTGTCATGCAAATTATCATCTTTCTTTTTCAACAAGTCAATTTCATTTTGCATATTTTTCATATTGTTTTCTAGCTCAACTTGAGCCTTAACTAGATTCTCATTATCAATTTTAAGTTTTATTATGATGTTTTTGTTTTTTAAAATTCTTTCTTCAAATTCAAACATAAGATCATCATAAGCATCTTGAAACTCATCAAATGTATAATCATTCTCTTTGTGAGTACTATTGTTGATTTCTCACGTAAGTGCACGTATTGTAAACAAGTAATGTAGTAGAAAGTTGAATTCGTTCTCATGTTGAATTAAATTAATTCCTAATGTTAACTACTAAAATTAACACACCTTAATCTTATTCAAACAACCTAATTATTAAAAAGAAAAATTAAAACTAATAACTAAAGCTAATCTAAAATGTAACATCAAAATTACTTTATAAAATTCGAGTGACTACTAGACCTAAAGTTATGATGTCCCTTAATACTTCATCTGAATATCGTTTTTCTCTCTTAATTTAATTTAATGGATTAAGTTGTTAACTTAGAGTCCTAAATTATTTACAAGTCTCTATCGAGTTTCTAAAAAAAAATCTCTCCTAATTAACTTGCTATATGTCTATGCAAATTAAATTGAAGAAAGATTCATTAAGTTCATACTCTAATCCTAGCTAAGTATAGCTTATAGGTATATGTCTACCTTATATGCAAATCAAAATACCTAATCAACTAAGTGTATTCAATCATACGTTATTTTATTCAAGGTCTACCTAAATCTCCTTTGCTAAAGTTTAACTTAGGTTTTCAATTTAATCTAATTGGTGATCAGGCAATCAAAAGCATTAAGAACAAAATAGAATAAACAACTTTTTTTTAACAACTTAAATCCATCAAACATAAGCAAAAGAGAGATAAATAAATCAGACTATGTATTGAGTTTAATTATAATCTTAGATAAATAATTTAGTTCCTCATCAAGTCACAAAACATCATCAAATTAAGTTTAATCATTAAACCAAACCAAGAAAACAAAAGAATAACAAAAAGGTAAAAAAAACCCTAGAGTTGTAATCTTGATCCCCCAATCTTCTTGAATCTTTCAAATCTTTCTCAACTTCAATAATACTTTTTCAATAACTTTATGGCTTGATTCTCAGCTCTCAATCTTGGTGTCCCATTATTTTCCCTAAAAGTCCTCTAAAAGGTTATTTTTATAAGGCTTTAAAGTTAGGCTAAGGTGGGTGAAGAAAGAAGTCAATTCTAATTAGGATTTCCTTCTCAGACTACATGAGCCATGACCAACCTCCACCAAGGCCATAGCCTAGACTATTTAATTAGTAGAAATCGTAATTGCTCTAGGACTACTACAGTAATTTAACTTTGACAAGATTTTTTACCACCTCCCTTAGTGGGAGCTGCGGCCTACCCCCTCTGTTTTTTTTTATATTTTTTTAAATGCATGGTCTTTAAATGTACTTGTAAAATAAATAAAAAAGTTTATTAGTAAATAAATAATTAAATAAATAAAAATAACTAAAAGTAACTAAAGAGATTAAGTTAGAATGCTTGGGTTACCTCTCAAAAAGCGTTTGATTTATAGTCTTCGGCTTAACTTTTTCTTATTCAAATTACGTCGATAAGCGTGATTAAGGACCTTTAAAGATCAAAATCACCACTTCAATAATGCTTTAATCATTGCCTGTTCATCTTGAAGGTTGATTTATCATCAACTACGTCTACTGTTCCATGAGGATATACTTTTGTCACAATGAAAAGCTCAAACCAACTAGACTTCAGCTTTCCAGGAAATAAGCTTAAACGAGAATTATATAGAAGAACATGTTTGCCAGGCTCAAAGTTTCTCTTTATGATTTTTTGATTATGCCATTGTTTTGTCTTGTCTTTATAGATTCTTGCATTCTCATATGCTTCATGACGAAATTCATCCATCTCATTGAGTTGCAAAAAATGTTTTTCTCTGGCTGTTTGAAGATCAAAATTAAGCTTTTTAATTGCCCAATATGCCTTGTGTTCAAGCTCAACTGGACAATAATAAGCTATTCCAAACACAAATCTATAAGGAGACATCCCAATTAGAGTTTTATATGCCATTCTATAAGCCCATAAAGTATCATCTAACTTTTTTGACCAGTCTTTTATAAAAGGACAGACAATCTTCTCCAAAATTCTTTTAATTTTTCTATTTGAAACTTCAGCTTGGCCACTTTTTTGAGGATGATAGGTAGTGATTATTTTTTGCTTGACTCCATATTTGGCCAAGATTGCCTCAAAATTTTTGTTATAAAAGTGAGACCCTTTATCAATAATTATGGCTCTAGGTGTACCAAAATGTGTGAAGATGTTCTTTTGCCAGAAGTTTGTCACTACCTTAGAGTCCTTCCTTATCAATGCAACAGCTTCAACCCATTTACACGCATAATCAAAAGCAACCAAGATGTATTCATTATTGAAGGATGGAATGAATGGACCCATAAAATCAATCCCCACACATCAAAAATTTCAACTTCAATGATGTTGTTGAAAGGCATCTCATGTCTCTTAAATATATTAACTACTCTTTGACATTTATCACATCTTTCAACAAAATTATGAGCATCTTTGAAAAGAGAAGGCCAGTAAAAACTTGATTGTAGAACCTTTGCAGTAGTTCGTTTTCCCCCATAATGTCTTCCATAATTAGATGAATGGTAATGATGAAGAAAATTTTTGAATTCTTCTTTAGGAAAACACTTGCTAATTATTTGATCTCCACAATGTTTGTAAAAAAAAAGGCTCATCCCACGTGTAGTATTCAACATCACTCAAGAATTTCTTCATTTGTTGAGAATTAATCTAGAAGAGAAGAGTTTACTCATAAGATAGTTTAGAAAATCAACATACCATGGTAAATTTTTCTGCTTTTCAACATGAAACAATTGCTTATCAGGAAAGGTTTCATTGATCGCTGTTGAATTTCCAACTTGTTCTCCATTCACTAATATGGATAAATGATCTATCACTTAATTTTTTGTACCTTTCTTATCTCGAATTTCCAAGTCAAATTCTTAAAGTAAAAGTACCCATCTTATCAAGCATGGTTTTGCATCCTTTTTCTTGATCAGATATTTAATGGCTGCATGGTTAGTGTAAACAACGACTTTAGTACCAACAACAAAGGAGCGAAATTTATTAAAAGCAAAATCAATAGTAAACAACTTCGTTTCAATTGTAATGTAATTTGCTTGAGTCTTGTTCTATGTTTTGCTAGCATGATAAATAGAATGCAAAATCTTCGTTTTCCCTTGGCTTAAAATTGGGCCAACTGCATAATCAGCAGCATCACACATTAGTTAAAAAGAAAGATTCCAATCAGGAACAATGATTATAGGAGTAGAAATTAAAGTCTTTTTGACTTCAACAAAAACATCATGGCAAGCATCATCAAAATTAAAAGGAGTACAATTTTCTAACATATTAAAAAGTGGTTTAGAAATTTTAAAAAAATCTCTAATGAATCTCTTATAAAATCTAGCATGTAGCAAAAAGCTACGAATGCTTTTAATAAAGGTGGGAGGTGGAAGTTTTTTGATCATTTCAATTTTTGATTTGTCTCCTTCTAAACATTTACTAGAGACTTGATGGCCATGATGCCTTCTTGCACCATAGAGTAACATTTTTCCCAATTTAAAACTAAATTAGTTTCTTCACATCTCTTAAGTACTCTAGCAAGTTTAAATAAACAATCATCAAAATTATCCAAAAAAAAATGAAAAATCATCCATAAATACTTCCAAAAACATTTCAACCATATCAGAAAAATTGCCACCATAAAGTGGCTGGAGCATTGCAAAGTCCAAAAGGCATTCTATGAAAAGCAAAAGTTCCATAAAGACAAGTAAAGGTGGTTTTTTCTTGGTTTTCAAGAGCAATAACAATTTGATTATGACCAGAATAACCATCCAAAAAGCAATAAAAATCCTTACATGCTAATCTATCAAGCATTTGATCAATACAAGAGAGTGGAAAATGATCTTTTCTAGTGGCTTTGTTCAATTTTCTATAGTCCATACATACCCTCCATCTAGTCACAGTTCTAATCGGAATGAGCTCATTATTTTCATTAGAAACTACAGTCATATTTCTTTTTTAAGGGACTCATTAGACTGGACTTACCCATGAACTATAAAAAAATAGGATAGATAATACCAGCATCTAGCCACTTGATAATTTCTTTCTTTACCACCTTTTTCATTATCGGATTTAGCCTTCGTTGATGCTCAATGGTTGCCTTGTGATTTTCTTCTAAAAGAATTTTGTGCATGCAAATTGGTGGACTAATTCCTTGATGTCTGTAATGGTCCACCTAATTGCTTTTTGGTAGTCTTTTAAAACTCGAAGGAGTTTATTTTCCTATTCATCAGAAAGAGAAGAAGAAACAATTATTGGTAGTGTAGAAGAATTTCCCAAAAAAGCATATCTTGAATGATTAGGCAGAAGTTTAAGCGCAAGTGAAAAAGGTTCTTCCATTGAAGGCTTGATTGGTTAAGTTGTAATTGAGAATTTTAAAGACTCAAATTGGGATTTAGGAAGACGTGATGGGGCATCGAGATGGTTAGCGTATTGAAGAACGTTTTCATCTATAATATCACATGAAAAAAATTAAAGATGCTTTTAGTGGATCATCATAATGATTCTCAATAAACACATTATTAGTAATGCTATCTACCTCATTAATCGAGAAACATTCATTATGATAATTGGAAAATTTTAAAGCTCTAAAATACTAAATGTTACTTGTTGATCTTCAACCTTTAAGGTAAGCTCACCTTTTTCCACATCAATTAAAGCTCGAGCAGTTCTCATGAATGGTCTCCAAAGAATAATTGGTAGTTCACGATCTTCTTCCATATCAAGAATAATAAAATCTACTAGAAAAATAAACTTACCTATTTTTACCAAAACATCTTCCACAATACCATAAGGATAGGAGATGGATTAATCAGCAAGTTCTAAAGTAACAAAAGTTGGCTTAATCTCTTCAAAACCTAATATTTTATAAATGGACAAGGGCATCAAATTTATATTTGCACCTAAATCACATAAAGCTATAGCAAAACAAAGAGCACCAATAGTGCAAGAAATAGTAAAACTACTTGGATCTTTAAGCTTTGATGGAAGCTTATTCTAAATAATAGCACTGCACTCTTTAGTAAGTGCAACAGTTTTAAACTCTCCCAATTTCCTCTTTTTAGATAGGACGTCTTTCAATAATTTAACATATCTTGGCATTTGTTCCAAAGCTTTAGCAAAAGGAATATTAATATGTAACTTTTTAAACATATCAATAAATCTCTAGAATTGTTTTTCAAGTTTTTTCTTTTGA
This sequence comes from Theobroma cacao, assembly GCF_000208745.1. NCBI lineage: Eukaryota > Viridiplantae > Streptophyta > Magnoliopsida > Malvales > Malvaceae > Theobroma > Theobroma cacao. The sequence continues at coordinate 29,816,313 of NC_030851.1, forward strand.
TAGCTTTGAGGAAAAGGTGGTAGAGGAGTAGGAGCATATTTTAATTGTGATTTTTCTTCTTTTAAATTTTCATTAAATTGTTCAACCACAATTTCCTTTTTTGCATCGTTTTTAGTTTCTTTCACATCAGATAGAATTGAAATTTCAAAATTTAAATCCTTACTACTTACCTTTTTTCCATTATGGAGATTGATTGCCTTACAATGTTCCTTACCTTCTCTTCCTGGGTTGGGTTCAGTATCACTTGATAAAGTACCATGAAGTCTGTTATTTAGAGCATTGGCAAGTTGGCCCACTTGTGTCTTAAAATTTCTTATTGATGTTGTTTGACTTTGAATGAATGCATCAGTCTTTATCATGAATTGCATGAACATCTTCTTCATTGAAGGCTTTTTCTCTAGCATGGGAACTTTAGATGGAAATCCAAGGGGAAAGTTTGACTTAGATGTTGATGAAGACCCTTGGTTGTAGCTTCATCAGAAATTAAGATGATTCCTCCAACCACGATTATAAGTGTTGGAATATGATTGTTCCGTTGCCCATTTCCAACAAATTGACAAGAGTCAGAATAGATGGGACAATTATCATTGGAACGTCATTCTCCACAAAATTCACATGTCACAAAAAAGCTCTGAATAGCATTAACACTTAATTTATCTATTTTGATCAGTCATTGTCTTACTTAAAGCAGAAACTTTTTTATTTTTCCTCCTAAGTCTTCAAAAAGTCTTTTCAATTTTTGGATCAAAATGAACAATTTCTAAATTTCGGACTCTTTGCATACAACAACCAAAAGTACCTGAAAAATTAAGGAAAAGAAATCTTTGAATTAAGATTAAGAATGCTTGGTATTAATATTAACAAGAAAGAATTAATAATCAACTCCTCAGCAATGACACCAAAAACCTGTTTTTGATTTCTCACATAAATGCATGTATCGTAAATAAGTAATATAGTAGAAAGTAGAATTCGTTCCCATGGATAATTGAATTAATTCCAATTGTTAACTACTAAAATTAACACACCTCAATCTTATTCAAACAACCTAATTATTAAAAAGAAAAATTAAAAAAATAAATAAAACTAATATAAAATCTATCAACAAAATTACTTTATAAAATTCGAGTGACTGCTAGACCTAAAATTATGATGTGGCTTATTGTTATATATATTTGCATGTATCTATATGAATGATATAAGATATTATTTGTATACTTGAAAAAATGTCATCTAAATCAAGAAGGAAACATGACGAGGATAGGCCACCCTTCTTTATACATAGCCAAAAGAAAAAGGTTACAAGTGAAATTTTTTAGGATAATTAATGTGGCAAAAAACTTGAATCATTCATCATAACATACAACCATACATTGATCACATCAAGATAGTTCAATACAAGGCTCTTAAATTTGAGTGGGTGATGGAAGAAAATGAACACATGAGAGACATGTTTTAATGATAGGCCAAGGCATACAACTATCAAGGCAAAAAAGGCCTCCAACTTCCATTGTCCTCATGCTGCACTTGTTTTATTTATTAGTTGGATTGGCACGTGGAATTACGAATTTTGGATTTGGATGAAAGGTGAAAAAAATGTACTGAGTAGTTTTTTTGGGATTAGACATCAGTCATTAGTCAACAAGCTTTCTCTTTTATTTCTAGTTTCAAGTTACCAAAATATTGCATTGATAAAAGCTTCATTTAATATCATTTTCTCTACCTTTCGGCTAAGATGATCCAACATCATGCTAGTGTGACTTATAGTATAAGAGGAAAATGAGTTGTAAGCAAGCCAAATAGTCAATGTGAATAAACCTTTATCATACTAGTACTAGTATTTGTTGGGAAATTGGATTGATCGCATTCATGCCGACTATCTTGCCAAAAGTCCTCCATCACTCATCTATTTTGGTGGAAATTCCTTTTCTGGGCATTCATGACATTATTCATTTTGTTTGGATTATTTGACTTATATTTTAGTATTTTACTTGCTTTTTTTTTCTTGTTAGATTTTGGTTTTTTTACCCATTACAAAAAGGATTTGCACAATTTTAACATTCAAAGTATTTGATAATTTAGTTAAGTAATTAAATAAAGAAACAATCCAAATAGAAAGAAGCAATATGGACAAATTCAATCAACGTGTGATTAGCATAGTATGAAAAACTCCACATCCACTTCATCAAATGACATTACGCATAAATCCCCTCATCATTATCCATTAACTTTCCAACAATTTGACACTTAAGTCCAATCATTTGATGACAGAATAGAGAAAAAATAAGAGATGACAGAATAGAGAAACTTAAAACAAAAGAAGGAAATGTAGTTGCAAACCAATCTCCATTGTCTAAAGAGATCAACGCACTTCAAACAAAACAAAAAAAAAAAACTCATCTTCTCTCACTTTTCTGTTTTCTTATATTAAACCCCCCACCCTTATAAACCATTAATGACTACTATAATTTAAAAAAGTTTACCTTTTTTTTTCTCTTTTTCTTTTGGGTTTTTTTTTTTTGAACTTTAAGAGTGGTTTCTTTTGATGGATCCACCAGCTATGATTAGTGATAAGGGGTACAATTTATGGGAGATTTGGCAGTATCCAATGAGTAAATCTAGGATAAGAAAGTGTCAGTTTGGACCCAAGTTGGGTCAGTTCGAAAACCCAAATTGAAAGGTTTTTGGTAATGATCCAATGAGCTTGGAGCACCAGCAACAGATAGGGGGTGGTGTGAAGAGAAGATGTGATGGGGAGAATGAGGCAACTAGGCTTGTCTCCACTAGTAATGGCAATGGCATGGTACTCATTTTCATTTTCATTTCACTTGTTGTTTCTCTTTAATGAATTACCTTTTTTTATATGAATTCTAATAATTCAAATGGGCACCTCTAATTTTAATTTAACATTTTGCTTGTTCCTATCGATTCTTGTTGCTTTAATGGGATTTCTTCTTTCTTAGTTTCTGATGATTTTTATTATATAGGAATGTTGAGCAGTGCCATTGAGTATTGATCTTGATTGGTGCTAAGTGAGTAAATTTACCCAACTAATAACTACTGTTTTTGTATTTTGTTTGTGATTTTTATATTATGTGTTCACATAAAGGAAAATCAAAATTTTGATATGTCTATGTAGAAATGATGGAAGTAAGCATTGAAAGTAAGCTTTGGATTTAGAATTATAGTTTTGTTAATAATTTGGGTAGAATAATGGTTGTGGGAAGAGACTAAAAGCATTAAAAGGTAGAGATGAGAATCATGATTCTAAAGCTAAAGTAGCACCCAGTTCAGGCAAGCTTGTGGAACAAAAATTGCAACCACCCAAGCCACCTAAACAAGATTACATCCGTGTGCGAGCAAGAAAGGGTCAAGCAATTAACAATCACAATTTAGCGAAAAAAGTAATTTGCTTCAAGATAGGCCTAAAATCATTATGAAATCATTAGGACGAATAATGACCAAAAAAAATTTGGTACAAAGGACAAGCATTTTGATTTTGGAACTTATTACTAACCTTTTTATTTTATTATGTGTTACTATTTTTACCATCATTATGGAGTTTTGGCATTTTGGTCAAATATCATAGCATCTGACAAACTTAGAGGTTTTGAATATGTTTCACTAATCTGAATCATTTCATAGGCAAGTTAAGAGAGAAAAGGTTCGTGAAAGAATGAAAATTCATCAAGATTTGGTCCCTGGTTGCAATAAAGTAAACCATGGAATTTCTAAATTGAATATTTTCTACCAATTATATGCAGATTTGTTCAATATTTTGTGAATAAGAAAAATTAATGACCGGTGTCTTGTGATCTATCTCTATTTTTTAGTTGATAACTTATTTGGTAACCTGGTCTGGTATTTTTCTATTACTCATGTAAAACTCGACCTTATAAATACATGTCATGACATATATGCACTTAGTAACATGTTATTACGTTAGGAAAGTCCTAAGAATAGACGAAATCCGGTATTGTACCTAACGGTACACTTGAGTTGATTTAACCTCGAACTAGTTCAAATAGGAATCGTAGGATGAAATTTAATATTTTACAGTCCAGGAATGACTAAAAATGATTGTTTGGAGTTCGAGGGTTCATTAAGGGTAAAATTGAAAATTTTGATGTTCAGGGGTAAAATCGTAATTTTACCACCTAAGATAATAATTTCATAATGGAGTGAAATTTTTGATCAAGATTAACTATTTGGAGTATAATTTAATGATAGGAAGTGAAAAAGTTTAATTCTGGTGATCTTTGGAGTGTAGGGGCAAAATCATAATTTTACCACCCGCGGACAAAATTTGAGATTTTGAGAGAATTTAGATCAAATTCGACAAATTGGAGAATGGTATGAGTATAAGGGATAAAAACTATGTCTATGGGCAATTTTTCAGTTTTTTGGGTAAAAATGTAATTTTTCACTTTTAAGAGGGTAAAAGTGTAAATTTTAAAAATTACTCCACCGAGACTTTGGATAAGTCTGAGAATTTTATCTAAGCTATGAATATGTGGGACAAGTGTATGGTGAAAATTTGGAAACAAATGGATGAAATTTTAAAAATGGGCTAATGAAAAAGTGACACGTGGTATTTTTTTAATGATATAATATTATTTTAATGAAAAGTCAACCCATTTAAATCCCATTTTAAGTGCTGGCCGGCCATAAGGAAGAACAAGAGAGGAAATAGAGAGGAAAGGAAGAAAAAAAGAAAAACCAAAGAGAAACAAGAAAATTCAAAGGGAAATTC
>NC_030851.1:29822458-29905708 GCF_000208745.1 Theobroma cacao
TTTAAACTTGCCTCCATTTTACTCGCCTTTAGATATTTATGATAATGTCTGTTTACTCATTGGGATTACAAAAATCTCACCCACCTCCTTTCCAAACATTTCAGGTCTATGGTAGCTTGTAGATACCCTATTTTGTCGAGGATTCCAGTTGACATCTCTACCACACAGACAATAGGTTTCTAGCACCAACACTGGGTGTATTTTGGGCCACTTGTCATTGTAACCATTATTGTACATTATAACTTTAGTAAATTTTTGTATGTATGAATTTATTTTAGTTACACATTACAAAAGATTTCTTACACGTGTTTCGATAAATATTGTTTTATATAAAAAAATACTATATTTTAATTAATATTTTGAATAGTGATATTTTCTATAAATCCTTTTAAAAAAATTTTCTTTAGATTTATTGTGCCGGAAACAACCGGTAATTGTTTTAAATGGAATGTTTAACAACGATTGCTCATAGGAAAGGAAAGAAACTGATATGTAAGCCTTGCGGGGTTCCGGTTGGCATTCCGAGTAATGAGTGTCAATTGGGACGTCGCAGAGGTTGTCATGGGCCCGAAAGAGGTTCCGGGTCGTGACAACTCATGATATCAATTATTTTCAATTTCCCTGACTATGGCATATTTTAAGCTACTTTCTAAGTTGGTTTTTTTAGACTCAAGTTATTGGCAAAGCACTTGTCCTTTATGATAATTAATTATATTCACTCACTACAAGGTCAGGTTGAGGTATGAGTCCTTCTAATTGTGTATTACTGTAATTATTTTAGATTATTTGACTAGGACTTGCTTTCTGATAACTTATTGGTGTTGCAGTTCTTGTCAATGAAGCTTGAGACAATCAATTCAAGAATGAACTTTGGCATTGAAGTATTTCCTCCTAAAGATGTAAGTCTTTGTTTTGTTGTTGACTGTGTAGTTTTATTTTAATTAATTTGAATAAAAAATTTATCACATTCCCTTTTAATTGCTATTATAGACAATACCATGCTTTCTACGTTGCGTTGTATTCATCCAAAATTATGTAGAGGTTCATATCAAACTTGATCTATATTTGGCTTAGAATACATGTTTGCTTGAGAAAGAGCCTTCATTGACAATTAGTAGCCTAAAATCAAAGGGAAGGGCACATCCAAACTACTTGAGGTAATACATTATTATAGTTTTATAGATTAGTTGGTGGGCAAACATAATTGTCTATAATAAGGGTAAAGTAGATATGGCTTGGAAAAGATTTGCTAAAGATAACAAGTTATAGCATCATTGTCCCTTATTCAAATTCTTAGCTTTCGTATTCCTACATATACTTTTTGGCTTTTAGTTTCTCAGTATTTTCATATGTTGTGTTGATAGTTAGTCAAACTAATAGCTTACTTATATGCTAATACATCTTACCTAAAGTGCTGTATTGATTGCATGTTTCCCACTTAAGGATTGACAAAGCTCAGAAAGAATAGATGAGTATCTTATACCATGAATCTACCTCATGAATAATCTTTCTTTGAATGAGTAATCTTAAATAGTCTATAAATTCTTTGTGAACTTTTCGTTGCTATTTTCATTTAATGAAATAATTTTGGACATCATTTAGCATTGCATTAATTATGTTAGGGGAAAAAGTTTGGAGTGATTTATTCAAGAGATTCTCTTCTTTTTCTTCTAGCTTATTGGTTATAACAATTGATTTGGCATTTCAGTATGGCCAACAAACATTTGATACTACTAGTATGGCATTTGGTTCACAAGCAACGAGGGAATAAAGCCGTGGTACATCACCATAATGGTTACATATTGGTGGTGGTTTTGAAAGAACAACATAATTTGGAAAAAACCCTTGTCAATTAGTAATAAGAGCATTAATTTGCAATGCTTCCTCATCAGTCATTGCCAAAGAAGTATACTGCATTGTGTTAAACCAAAGAAACACTATATTTCTATTCTCAACAGTCAACACGAGGCATAAAGCTGCTATTGCTATCTAAATAATGCTAAACTTGAACATCTTCATTGTTGTATTTAAGAGAATGTGTTCTTTTACTCCATATATCAAATGGTAGGCTTCATTTCCTTCTCTGTATTAATAGCTGAACAAAATCTCTTAAAATGATTATTGCTCTTATACAAGAAAGTTGCTTGTTTAGAATTACGAATGCCTACATGTTGAGTCAACTTTGTTTAAACATTGGGTTTGTTAAAAAGTTAAAATTGTCATCAATAAATAAAGCCAGTTTACTGTTATCAACTTTTTTAATTTTCCTTAAGCTAACAAAGGTTATATCCTTCTTTAAAAAGGACAAGATAGATAGCTGCTCCTTATCCTTTTCTTTCTTAATAACATACAAATATTTCAATACATTCAAATTTAAAGTTTTCTTGAATGTTAATGAAGTGCTCTGCATATATGGAGATCATTCTTTTATAGCACACCTTAAGTCTTTTAGTTGAGCATCATACCCTGTTACAGATTTGGCAAAGCATTTCCACTGTTGTGCTTTGTAGTGTGTTTAGATATTGGATAATGATGTTGGTCCTAAATAAATGTACTCGATGGGGGGTGAATAGCACTTTTTGGCTCTCACAAGAATTACCTTCTAATTGGGGACAAATGCAAAATAAAAGAAAGATTTAAAGATGAATGAAAAACTAAAAACAGAGTAGACAATCACACCAGAATTTATAGTGGTTCGATTCAAGACCTACATCCACTACCTTGATTGTTCAACCAAGGATTTTCCAAACCAATCCATTATGAAAGGTGAAATTCACAAGCTTTCACCAAGTTTTTACAATGGCTTTTACCAGGCTCAGCCAAAACCTTTCACAATGGTTTTTACCAGGATCAACCAAAACCCAACAACTAACTTTTCTAGGCTAAGTTAGAACCTATACACTCAATCAAGCAATCCAAACTTGAATAAATCCCTTAGAGTGTCTCACACACTCTAAGTGTCACGACTTGGTACTCTCCTCGAGCCAGTGACAACCGTCGTGACATCCTGATAGACATTCATCGTCCGGAATGCCAACTGGAACCTCGTAAGGCTTTAATATCAGTTTTCGCACCTCCCTTGTGAGCAACAGTTGTTAAGTATCATGTTTTAAGAGATTATAAACTATTTTCAAATCAAAACAATAAAAAAATAATTTTTTTTCTCACATGGGCATTTTGATCATTTTTCCTCAAAAATCTCGAAATCCGCTAAAAATGTAGTATATGAGTACAAAACACATAATTCATAATCAAAAATAAGTTTAAACATCTAAAACCTTCATTTAAAATGAAATTATGATTATTTGGATATAAAAAAATAAAAAAAATATTTAATAAAATATTCTATTTTCTTATAAAACAATATTTTTAGAGTTATACGTAAATAATTTTTGCAGCGTAAAAGCAAAATAAATTCATAGATACTGTAATACAGTAAGCCAGAGTATTTAATTTAATTTACAATAACTAGTGGGCCCCCGAATAACTAAAAGTAAGAAAGACTGTGAATCTACAGTTTGGAGGATGCAAATCCAATTGTAGCCTTCAATGAAATGAGCTATCTACTAACTATCCTGAGCCTGAAATGGGTGAAAATGAGGGTAGTGAGATTATAAAATCCTAGTGAGTAAATAAATACCATCTAAAATATCTAAAGCTAAGTAAATGGAGACAGATAAAATAGTTTAACATATTGTAATTCATCACCTTTCAACTCATTTCAACCAAATAAAATCAATTCATATAAATCGAGTAATCAACATGGCTTATGAATTTCTTAAAACTTTGGCTCGTGCCAAAATCATTCTCATACTCAGTTATTAGGGATACCTTGATCGAGGGCTATCCCAACCGAGACCGCCAAGGCTGTTAAAAAGTTATGTACGCATAAATCATGTTTTTATTTTGAAAACATAGTTGTTCCTTGGCGTTGGCTGAGTTCACCCTTACATGGTGGTTGGGCGTGAAGTGAACTCTAAAGTGTTAACCTCAAGAGTTATCCATCCGCACCTCTCACTGAGGTATGAATATAATAGGATTACCGTGGCCCTCTAATAGGCTGGTCCACGGAACCCGTCCACTGCAGCGACTAATTTATAACCCACCAATTTAATAAAATTTACGATAGCATGACATGACAATTATTTTATTTTACAGCCTTTCAAGGCAAATTAACAGTTCATACATTTTCAACACATTTACCAAATCAACCATTCATGCCAATATTATCATAAGCCATTCAATTCAAACCATGATTTATAACACAGCAATTAGTCTCCAATTGCTCCATTTTCCAAAACCATCATTCAATTTCAAGACAATTTTGTAAAATCATTTCATTTAATCACATTTTGCTTATAAAACATAAAGATTTGCCATTTAAACTCATTTTCCATAAAATCACAAAATTGGATAAAAACCACTCTAGATAATTAAGACGATAGTAAGGTTACTCACTATTTCGAGAGTCGAATTCCAAGTACTCCGATTCTTGATCCTCGGATACTATCTCTTTACTTTTGCCAGAAAGCTCACCACCTAGACATAATGCACAATAAGCCATTTACTACATTTTGCTAAATTGTTATAAAACCAATTCAGGCTTTACACTAATGTATGAAATGGGATGCAAATTGTTCAGATTATTATCTAAACACGGTGTTCTACACAAATTCAATTCAGTACCTAAATAAAATGGTATTGGCCTAATTCAATCTATCTCTCGATTAATTGTCCAATATGTCCAATTTAACTCCAAATAATTCCATTTTTCTCCCAACACTCCAAATCATCAAACACAAGTCAAATAACTTGAAATATGGCAAAAATCATCCTCACATTTTCTCTTGAGAATTTCGGCCATAGTGGGTGCATCAATACTATGATTTTTCCTACTTGATTTTCTCACCGTAATTCATCATTTCCTAACCAATTCACTTGAAATAAAATCAAAATCAGCATCCACACTCTACATGGAAAATTCGGCCAATGATGGGTGATGGGAGAAAATGAATTTTTCTTGCTTGATTTTTCATGCTACACATCACTAACAAACTAAAAACACTAAAATACATTGAAATCTAACCAAATCAAGCATCAAAATCTCTCTAAGTGTTCGGCCAGCAAGGGATTCATCATACTTTCATGTGATTCAACCATGGAAAATAAGAAAAAATGCTTAAGAAAGATAGATCACAAGCTTAATTGAAAAATCTTACCTTTTTTTTCACTTGTTTCCTTGAATTTTCACACTTTTCCCTTGAATTTTTCCACCTAGGGTTTGTTCTTCCTTTTTCTTCCTTTGTTCTTGCTTTGGCTGGCCATATGAAGAGAAATGGGTTGATTTTGTGCTAATTTATAAGGAAAATAATAAATGGATGAGATTTTGACACATGTCACCATTCCATTGGTCCATGTGTCATACTTAGTCATTAAGAAATCTCTCTCCACCACTTAAATTTTCTCAATTATCCATGATAATATTGGATAAAATCCATGTGCTGGACAAGTGTTGGGTGGTGTAAAATTACAATTTTGCCCTTGGGGTGACAAAATGACTATTTTACCTTTATGCTAAAAAAAATGCCGAAATTAAAATTTTTCACTTCTCAAACTCAAATTATACTCCAAATGATCAGTCTTAGTCAAAATTTCATCCAACACTCACATCTTAACCTCAGGTGGCAAAATGACCATTTTGCCTCTAAGTCATGAAAATTCCAATTTGACTCCAAATCGGTCCTCGAACTCCGAATAACCATTTTAAGTCATTCTGGAGTTTTAAAATTCTCAATTTCATCTTAAAATCTCTATTTGGACTAGTTCGAGGCTTAATTCAACTTAATTGTACCATTTGGTACATTATCATCCTTTAACGATTTTCCAGGTACCTAGGAAGCAAACATGCATTCTTATGTAAGAATGGCATAATAAACATATTGTAGAGCTGAGCTTGACACTAAGTATACAAAGAAAAGAGAAATAAAGATGTGCCTATGATCACTAACTTGATCTAAGTGGTACAAAGTGAAGTGCTTTAATTTTTTACAAAGATAAGAGTGAAGTGCAGTAAGAGTGCAAAGAGTTTTTGCTGGTTTTTGAGCTCTTTTAGTTCTTAGAAGCCTTCATTACTTTTCTAGTCATTGGGAGCCTCTTAAATACTTGAAAAATCAACTCTGATATGTGTTAGGCAGTTTTTGATCGTTGGAAACAGTTTGGTAGCAATTTTGATCGTTAATCTGTCTTCTAGTACTCAATTCAAATTTTCTGACAAAATGATCTTACTTGACTAACTGTGCTCTTAATTGACTAAGTTGTTTCTATCTTCTAATCCCAGTTTCTGGCAGTGAGCACTTAGTCGACTAACTTCCTTCTTAGTCAATTAAGTTGTTTTTGTCTTGAAGTCTAAATTTTTGGCAGTAGGCTTTTAGTCGACTAACCTACTTTTTGGTCAACTAAGTCTTCTCTGTTTCTCAAACCTTTTGAACCCGCCAACTTCTAATTTGAATTTTAGCTGACTAATACCCTTCATTATTCAACTAAGAGACTTCTGTTTTATTGATCAATTGTAGCTCCCTATTCATATGATTTTTGATATGTGCCTTTGAATGATTAATTTATCATTGGCATACAATTTTTGTCCTGCACCCTTAAGTAGAAATATTACACAAATGAATGGGAATGTTTTATTATCATCAAAAACTAATGGAGCCAACAATCTCCCCCTTGTTGATGATGACAAAACATTCCTTAATTAACAGCATAGTGTTTATTTATTCCTTTTTATTCTGCAAAAAATGGAGGTTTTCCTCCCCCTAAGTGCTTGCTCCCCCTTAGTGTATGCATATTTTATTATTCATTTCAGCAAGTTCTTATTTATGTCATACAGAAAATGACATGTACAAATTCATACTTTTGGCAAAATATATTTATACGGGGTTATGAAACAATTTACCATGGGTGACAAGATGACAGAATATTCAAATTTCAAATAATTTTCTGTCATCAGCATATTGTTATCTGATTTTATCTAGGCCATAGCATATTCAGCATCCATATACATTCTTCAACCACATTCCACTCACAATCTCATAACAAAAATTAATTATCAGCATAACAACTTAATATTAGTACCAAATCATTAAACAACAGCAGTTAAAATGCCATAAACATCAAGAACATATTTGAATGTTTAACCATTAGTAACAAATTAATATAAGCAACTTAACAGCACCATTTTCATAAACATAATACCATAAACATAAACATAAACAACAACGTTAAATTCAGATGTTCAACTGTCAACAAAACAAAAACAACAATAGAAAAACAGTAGTCATTGTTTTGTTCCCAAACTGGCCCTAGATCATTTTTACCCTCTATTTCTCCCTAAGTTTTCTATAATTCTCCCCTTTTTTGTCATCATCAAACTGAGAAGTGTCCACTAAGTTTCTAAAGAGGGTGAAGGGGTAGATTCATTCGTCCAATAAAAAACATTAAGGGGTTCAAGATATGGTTTTGGAGGTGATTTCTATGGTAACGATTCAAGGGATGATTTATCAAGAATTTCAAGGGGATTTTGAGGAGAAGAGATGGTTAATGGTCTAGCTTTTTCAGCTAGTCTGGAGGATTTCTGTCTCTTGAGGAATTTGGTCTTGGTTGCCATTGTCTTCATGCCTTTACCAGATGGTTTAGACTTGGTTTGTGGAGCAGCAGCAGCTTTTTCTTTTCCTTTCTTAGATTGTTCCTCTGTAAATGAAGCTGGTTCAGGGGATTCTCTTGGGGATACTGACTTTTGTGCTTTCCCTTTAGTTACTTCTTTTTCAGCTTGTTCTTCTCTAACCATTTAGTGGAAGACATCTATTATTGAGACTTCCTCTGAATTGGGAGGAGAAGGCTGCTCTTGTTGAGGTTCATGATGGGATGGAGGAATTCCACCAAGTGAGCCAAGCACTTCAGTACCTTATTCTGATTCTGCTTCATTTTGTGGCTTTGATGAGGGGGATTTCCTTGGTTTATCAACTTCAGGTTCATGACCCTCGGCCTGGAAGACAGAGCCTTCAGCATCCTGTCCTGCTAGTGTAGGGCTTGGAGTGGCAGATGTGTCTGCAGCTGTAGGTTCATGAGGCATTTTTCCTTTTTCCTTCAACACATTTTCCAGTTCTGCTAATTTTTCTTCAATTTTCTACATCCTCACAGCCTAGTTAGTAAACTTTTCATCCATTCGCATGAGCAAATTGAAAACCATTTCATTTGAGAACTGTGAAAGGGCTGCCTCTGACTAAGCAGGGAGAGAAGACTCCCCTCCTGAAGTGACCTTGGGGGTTTTAACAAATTTTTCTCCATCAAGCTTATACCCCATCTTAGGCAGACTCCCAAGGTAAATAGCTTGATGCTCTTTACTTTATCCAATTTATACCTAGAGCTCCTAATTCCCTTTTTCTGTACCAATAATGTGATGATATTTCCATAAGGCAGATTGATTTTTTCCAGTCGACAGACTCCTCTTATTCTCTCAATCATGAATCTACCTAGATTAAGTGGAGCACCATTGAAGGCATGCTCCATTAACCATAAGTCATGAAGACTAATGTAGCTAAAACTGCCACCTCTTCCATGAATATTCACAGCAATAAAGTAATGCAAAATTCTAATCTGTGGACTTTTAATCAGACCAGCATTACTTTTTGATGAATATTTTTCTTTCCTCCCTATAATTATCTCCCACAAAGAAGTGGGATCATAGTTTTCAAGCATCTCATAGTCACCATCTTCAATTTCAATTTAAGCAGATTTCCTAAATCAGCAGTAGTAGCAACAAATTCCTTTCCATTTAAAAAGACATTCAGACCATCATCAATATAATCATCAAAATCCTCAAGTTCATCCTTATCTAATGTTATGCTTGCATAAAATTTTTTCACCAAACTAGCACTATAGGTTTGATTCTTAAAAGTGCTAAAATCCTTCAGTTTCATTTCTTCAAAATAATCTGATAAAACAACCTGAATTTCAGGGGCTTCATTAAAGCTGTTCCAGTCTATGAATTTTTCAAATGTAATTGGAGCATTTTTTATTTTCTTGAATCTATCTTCATGGGCTTTATTCCTAAATTTAGAGGATAGATTATTACCTTTCTTGGAGGATTTACCTTTCTCTTTCTTCTTTGTTTTGTATTCTTTCAAGGTCTATTTTTTTTCCAGATTTCTCGATCTTAGAGGTGGACATACTCTTTTTTTTCTTCTTTTGAGATTCAACTTGTCCACTTTCCTCCGCTGGTCATTTACCTGTTTTCTTTTCCATAATTTCTTTAGTCTGTGATGATTTTGTCATTTGGTTTGAGAGATTTATGGATTAAGATTTTGTGGGTTTGAGAATGAAGAATTTTTGTTTTAGCAGAGTCGGTTTTAGATGAAAGAAAATAAAGTGAGAATGTGTTAAGCGAGGTTGAATTCTATCAAAACCGTCTGTCTCCCCCTCTTTAAATATTTTCAGTAACCTTCTATTTTAAAATTTAAAAAATTCCCTCTTAAATTTTATTTTTAGTGAGGCGGTTTTTCTTTTCTGTTCCATCACCCGATACGTAGTTTCTTTTCATTATTTAATTCCTTCTTTCTTTAATTGACTGAGTCTTATTATTTAAAGAGATAGAATGCTCTTAGTTGATCAAGTGACTCCCTTAGTCAACTAAATGCCTACTGTCTTTTGAGAAAATTTCAAAATTTTTCTTAAAGCTCCTACACACTAACCATTCCTAAATTTCTCTTATTCTCATAAAATCTTTCCTCATTCAGAGGCTTCGTGAATATGTCAGCTAGTTGTTGTAGAGTATTGACAAACTCAATCTTAATATCACATTTCACTACATGATCTCTAACAAAGTGATGCCTAATCTCGACATACTTAGTCCTAGAATGTTGTACAGGATTTTTTGAAATGTTGATTGCACTTGTATTATCACAATATATTGGTATGTTATCCATTGTTATCCCAAAGCCTTTTAGTTGTTGTTTAATCCACAAGATTTGAGCACAACAACTACCTAGAGAAACATATTCGACTTTAGCTATAGAGAGAGCAACTGAAATCTATTTTTTACTTGACCATGACACAAGCATACTACCTAGAAATTGGCAAGTTCCACTAATGCTCTTTCTATCAGTTTTGCTTCTAGTAAAATTTGCATCTGAATATTTAACTAGATTAAAGGATGATTCTCTAGGATACCATATCCCTAAAGTTTGTGTATCTAAGAGGTATCTAAAAATTCTTTTAACAGTAGTCAAATGTGATTCCTTGGGTTAAGATTGAAAACGAGCACACAAACATACATTGAATTGGATATCAGGCCTGCTGGCTGTTAAATAGAGTAGTGATCCGATCATACCTCTATAAAGCTTTTGATTAACATCATTTCCCTTTTCATCAACTTCAAGTTTGGTGGATGGACTCATTGGTGTGCTAATTGACTTCAGCTTCAGCATGTCAAACTTTTATAGCATGTCTTGAATGTATCTTTCTTGGCTGATGAAAATTTCTTCCTCACTTTGTTTAATTTGGAGCCCAAGAAAGATTTTAGCTCTCCCATCATACTCATCTCAAATTCACCTTGCATTTCTTCAGCAAAGCCCTTACATAAAGCCTCATTAGTTGCACCAAAAACAATATCATCCACAAAAATTTGAACAACAATTAAATCATTTAAGTATCTTTTAATAAACAAAGTTGTATCAATGCTCCCTCTGACATAACCTTTTTCAACTAAGAACTTAAAGAGTCTTTCATACCAAGCTATTGGAGCTTGTTTTAGTCCATACAAAGCCTTATGAAGTTTGAACACATAATCTGGTTTTTCATAGTCCTCAAATTTGGGGGATTGTTCGACATAAACTTTCTCTTGAATGAAACCATTTAAAAATGCACTTTTTACATCCATTTGAAACAATTTAAAGTTCATAAAATAAGCAAATGCAAGCAATAATCTTATAGCTTCTATCCTAGCAACAGGTGCAAAGGTTTCATCATCGTCAATTCCTTTCTCTTAGTTATACCTTTGAGCCACTAACCTAGCTTTGTTCCTAATGACATTTCCCTGCTCATCTACCTTATTTCTAAACACCCATTTTGTCCCAACAATAGAGTGATTTAAAGGCCTAGAGACTAATGACCACACACGGTTTCTTTTAAATTGATCAAGTTCCTCTTGCATGGCCATTACCCAACTTTCCTCTTTTTCTACTTCTTCAAAGCTCTTAGGCTCAATTTGAGATATGAAAGCTAAAAACTCACATGTCTCTCTAACTCCTCTCCTAGTTTTGACACTTTGAGTAATGTCTCCTATGATCAGCTCTTGTGGACGGTCCTTTACATATCTCCAGCTTCATGGAAGGTCATTATGCTGATTTTCGATTTTTTGCAATGTTTCTAAAGGTGGAGGTTCAATTTCTCTTCCTAGGGACTTTTTTTCACTATTTTTCTTGTCATCTAAATTCATTTCTTCCATTTGTCTTTCAAGATCATCCGTATCATCTTCATCACCAAGAATTTTCTTTTGCAAGGCATTTGATTCATCAAACACTACATGGATCAATTCTTCAATAGTTAAGGTCCTTTTGTTAAAAACTCTATAGGCCTTTGAGTTTAATGCATATCTTAAAAATATTGCCTCATCACTCTTTGCATCAAACTTTCCTAGAGAATATTTTTCATTGTTTAATACAAAACATTTACAACCAAAACTCTAAAGATGAGAGATATTTGGTTTCTTACCTTTGTAGAGTTCATATAGAGTCTTTGATATCATGGCTCTAATTGAGACTCTATTAAAAATGTATGCTATTGTGTTTACAGTTTCTGCCCAAAAATATTTTGGTAAATTATTCTCACAAAGCATAGTTTGAGCCATCTCTTTTAAGGTTCAGTTTTTCCTTTCTACAACTCCATTTTGCTGGGGTGTTCTAGGTGCAGAAAAATTATGATCCAACCCCTTTTCATTGCAAAAGTTTTCAAACTCATCTCCTTCAAACTCACCACCATGATCACTCCTAATACTAACTATGATCAGTTTTTTTTCATTTTCAACCTTCCTACAATGATTTATAAATGCTGGTAGTGCATCATTCTTATGAGCAAGGAAATACACCCAAGTAAACCTAAAGTAGTCATTAACTATCACAAAGCCATATGATTTTCCTCCTAGACTAGTTGTACTAATTGGCCTAAATAGATCAATGTGCAGCAATTCTAGTGGTCTAGAGGTTGACACATTCTTCTTACTTTTGAAAAATGTTCTAACTTATTTTCCTAGTTGACATACATCATAAATTTGATCATATTCAAATTTAAGCTCAAGCAATCCTATAACCAAATTTTTTCTTATCAATTTTGAAATGGTATGCATGCTTACATGACCAAGTCTCCTATGCCATAACCGACCATCATTTTCAACATTGGCTATAAGACATGTTTCACAATTCACTTCAAGATCTTCAAGAAATATAACATACATATTCTTAATTCTTTTTCCTATAAATGAAACTTTGTTAGTATTTATATCTATCACTTCACATTTATTTGAGTCAAAGCATACCTTAAAACCTTTATCACATAGTTGGCTGATACTCAATAAATTGTGTTGCAAACCTTTAACCAGTAACACATGACTGATTCGAGCTTGAGAGTTCTTACCAATGGTTCCAATACCACAAATTCTACCTTTTGAATCATCACTAAAGGAAACGGTACCTCCATTTTTTTTGTCCAGCTGAGCAAACAGCATTTCGTTTCTAGTCATGTGCCTTAAGCAGCCACTGTCCATAAACCATGGTTCCTTCTCTTTTAGTTGAGCTCTTGAACATGTGTCTTTTAGATTCTGCTCAACCTACAAAACAAATTTTTAGTTTTTCTTAATAGGTACCCATACTTTGATGGGTCTTTGAAGGTTAGTTGTAATATAGGATCTTTTTGGAACCTAAATTTTTTTAGTTTTCTGCATGCTTCTATTTCTATAACAGTCATAAGATAAATGTCCATGTTTTCCACAATTATAACATCTAGATGAAGCATTATTATAATTTTTCTTAAAATATGTGTTCCTCCTTGATTTTTTTTCCTTAAACTTTTATGATCAACATTTTCTTCAATTACCTTTTGCAAGGCTTCTGTTCTATTTTCCAATTCCAATTTTAAAGTTTTAATATCTGTTTTTGAATGCTTTAATTCAATTTGCAGAAAATTTATTTACTCAAAAACAGAATTGAAGTCATGTTTTATTTTTTGCAAATCAGTCTCAAGAGATGCAGTTTTTCTTTTCAAAGTTTTATATTTTGATGCAAGTTTCTCAAATTCATCATAAAGACATTCATGCTCCTCTTGTAATTCATCAATTGAAATATCACAAGGGGATGAAGATGCCTCGAATTCATCATCCCTTGCCATCAGACACAGATTAGCTATTTCTTTCACTTTTTCTTCTTCATCATCAGAACTTGAGGTATCACTATCTAACTAGGTTGCAACCACCATTACTTTCTTCAATTTTCTGTTTTTCTTTAGCATTTCTTCCTTCAGCAAAGGGCATTCTAACCTGAAGTGTCCTAACTTCTTGCATTCAAAGCATATAAGCTCTTCATTCTTATTAGACTCGTTTTTATTTTTGGTTTTTCATGAAGAGCCTTGCTCTCTTCTATGCCTTTTTCTAGCCAATCTCCGATTTCTTTGGCCCATAAGCTTTCTGAACCTTTTTGCAACCATAGCTAGTTCCTCATCATCATCACAAGATAAACTGTTCAATTCTTCTTCAAGGATGCTTGCTTTTAAGGCAATACTTTTCTTCTTTTCCTTTGCTTCCCTCTTGTCTTCTTCTTCTTTTTCCTTGAGTTCCAGCTCGTGAGTAAGAAGAGAACCACAAATTTCATCCAGAGTTATAACATTTAAGTCCTTGGCTTCAAGGATGGCAGTCACCTTTGGCTTACAATTTTTGGGTAAGCTTCTAAGAAGTCTTTTAACGATTTCATGCTCAGGAATTGGTTTGCCTAGCTGACTTAATTTGTTTGTGAGGTTTGTGAATCTATCTAGCATGCTGGTGATATCTCAACCAAGTTCGACCTTAAACATCTCATAATTATGGGCTAAAAGGGCTATCTTAGACTCATTGACTTGTGAAGTCCCTTCATGAATAATCCTAAGTTTATCCCACACTTGTTTAGATGTGGTACAGCTTGACACTTTATTGAATTCAATGGGAGTTAAAGCACAATACAGTGTATTGATTGCCTTAAAGTTTGTTTGGACTCTTTTAGTTTCAGCTTCGGTCCATTTGTCCTTGGCTTAAAAATCATCTCATTGGTTACAACATTTAAGGTTGAAGAAATAAAGAGACCATCAGCTATGACATCCCACATCTCATAATTTATTGCTCTAATGTATATTGACATCCTAATACTCCAATATGGGTAGTTTGAGCCATCAAACAGAGGTGGTATATTTGTTGATTGTCCCTCAGTCACTATTGATTTTTGAAGAGTCATTTGGATCTTCTCAAAGGGTGTTAGACCTTAAGAATATGGAACTTGCTCTGATACCACTTGTTGGTCCCAAATAAATGTGCTAGAGGGAGGTGAATATCACTTTTTGGCTCTTACAAGAATTAACTTCTAATTGGGGACAATGCAAGATAAAAGAAAGATTTAAAGATGAATGAAAAACTAAAACAGAGTAGACAATCACACCAGAATTTATAGTGGTTTGGTCCAAGACCTACATCCACTTCTTTGATTGTTCGACCAAGGATTTTCTAAACCAATCCACTATGAACGGTGAAATTCACAAACTTTCACTAAGCTTTTACAATAGCTTTTACCAAGCTTAGTCAAAACCTTCACAATGGTTTTTACCGGGATCAACCAAAACCCAACAACTAACTTTTTTAGGCTAAGTTAGAACTTATACACTCAATCAAGCAATTTAAGCTTAAATAAATCCCTTAGAGTGTCTCGCACACTCTAAGTATATAAAGAAAAGATAAATAAAGGTGTACCTATGATCACTGACTTGATCTTAGTGGTACAAAGTGAAGTGCTTGAATCTTTTACAAAGATAGGAGTGAAGTGCAGTAAGAGTGCAGAGAGTTGTTGCTGGTTTTTGAGTTCTTTTAGTTCTTGGAAGCCTTCATTACTTTTCTAGCAGTTGGAAGCCTTTTAAATACTTGAAAAATCAACTTTGATAGGTGTTAGGCAATTTTTAACCATTGGAAACAGTTTGGTAGCAATTCTGGCCATTCATTTGTCTTCTAGTGCTCAATTTAAATTTTCTGTCAGAATGATTTTAGTTGACTAACTGCGCTCTTAGTCGATTAAGTTGTTTTTGTCTCAACCAATCCACACCAGAATTTATAGTGGTTTGGTCCAAGACCTACATCCACTTCCTTGATTGTTCGACCAAGGATTTTCTAAACCAATCCACTATGAACAATGAAATTCACAAACTTTCACTAAGCTTTTACAATAGCTTTTACCAAGCTCAGTCAAAACCTTTCACAATGGTTTTTACCGAGATCAACCAAAACCCAACAACTACCTTTTTTAGGCTAAGTTAGAACCTATACACTCAATCAAGCAATTTAAGCTTAAATAAATCCCTTAGAGTGTCTCGCACACTCTAAGTATATAAAGAAAAGACAAATAAAGGTGTACCTATGATCACTGACTTGATCTTAGTGGTACAAAGTGAAGTGCTTGAATCTTTTACAAAGATAGGAGTGAAGTGCAGTAAGAGTGCAGAGAGTTGTTGCTGGTTTTTGAGTTCTTTTAGTTCTTGGAAGCCTTCATTACTTTTCTAGTAGTTGGAAGCCTTTTAAATACTTGAAAAATCAACTCTGATAGGTGTTAGGCAATTTTTAATCGTTGGAAACAGTTTGGTAGCAATTCTGGCCGTTCATTTGTCTTCTAGTGCTCAATTTAAATTTTCTGTCAGAATGATTTTAGTTGACTAACTGCGCTCTTAGTCGACTAAGTTGTTTTTGTCTTCTGATCCCAATTTTTGGCAGTAAGCACTTAGTCGACTAACTTCCTTCTTAGTCGATTAAGTTGTTTCTGTCTTGAAGTCAAGATTTTTGGCAGTAGGCTCTTAGTCGACTAACTTACTTCTTGGTCGACTAAGTTTTCTCTGTTTCTCAAACCTCTTGAACCCGCCAACTTCTAATTTGAATTTTAGCTAACTAATACCCTTCATTATCCAACTAAGAGACTTATGTTTTGTTAATAAATTGCAACTCCCTATTCATATGATTTTGATATGTGCCTTTGAATGATTAATTTATCATTAGCGTACAATTTTTGTCTTGCACACTTAATTAGAAATATTATACACAAATGAATAGAAATGTTTTATTATCATAAAAAACTAATAGAGCCAATAAATGATTCCCTTCTGACTACTTATCCGCGAAGTGAAAATGATTCCCTTCTGACTAGTAAATATTCCCTCTGCTTTTATGTCAGTGTTTTTTCTCCTTCCATTGTAGTTCACTTCTTTCATTATTTCCTTTATTTTTTATCATCTCAAATTTTGAAAGAAGAAAGGAGGGAGGGAGGAAGAAGGGGCAGGGGGATCCTGGACCCAAACCCTTGAGTTGGTGGGAAAACACAAAGGCGAATTACCTCCTAAGCCCCAACCATGGCTAGTTAGCTCCATTATAGGTTTTTTATGATATTAAGCGTATATTTAGATTCTGGAGGAATATCCTTTACAATTCAAGCTAGCTCACGTCAGGAAAGCAATGCGTGAAAAAGCTTTATACACATGGCTTCCTGAGTTAGAGTTGGTCATATAGGTCCAAGGAGTTGCAATATCGACAGTAGGTTTTGTTGTTTACCTGAGGTATCGCAGATATGCCTAACATCAAAATATTTTGAAAGCATATAAATTTGGAAAAGTATGTATTTATTTGAGTTTTACAGTCTTATACTTTGTGAGAATTAAAGTGGTGAAAGAAAACTTAAGATGAAGCCAAGCCATGTCACCAATTTGCATTCCTTTCTAGCCTTACACAAGTGAGGTCAGAGTACATGAAGCATTCAATCAATAGTATAAACAAGTATGCTTGTCAAATTTACACTTTGCTAATCACATTTACAAGAGGAAAAACTAGCACATCCATATAAAATTCAAAATCCATACAAACTTTTGGATTTTACAGCATTCCATCCAGAATCTAGAAGAAATGGCTCTAGTCTTTAGCTTTAGCAAATGATGAGGTTAGGTTCATGGTTGTGCAGCATCGAAGGAACTCTCACCTACGTTAAAACTGTTCCCACTTCATTGGAAATACGAAACAGTAGCCCAAATCAAACGTAAGAGTAGGATAACCACAAACACTGTGCATCTAAGGGTGCAAACCACATGTAATCAATAATTAGTTATTAGGAATTTATCTTTATCATAAAGCAAGCTAAAGATACTTTTTGAAGAATGAAATTGGTGACACTGTCAATCCATAACAGTAAGAACTTAATCCAACTCTCTAAATAATGGTTTGGTTTAACCTAGGCTCTCAATAAATTGAATCTTATTTACAAGAGAGTAAAAACTCCTCAGCTTGCTTTCTATCCTATAGAAAATGATAACAACGATAAATTTAAAGGTAGCATCCACCGTAATCTCGTATTCATGTGTTCATCAAGGCTTAAACATAGTACAAGCAGCACTAAAAAGCATCCAAACTATACAGGATTTAGGAATGTTAAAGTGATGATTACCTCATGAAGAGCTTTGATAATGAAATCGTAGCCAACAAGAAGACCCTATTACAAAAGACACCAAAATTTTTCCAAACACCCAACAAGAAAAAAGGGGAAACAATAAGAGTAAATAATGGCACTAACAAGCCAACAAATTTCGCTAATTTTACACTCACATGTGGACAACAACACAATATTGGCAATTCAAGTTTATCTTAAATTAATAGAAAAGTACTTAATGATAATTCGAATTGTTACACCTAACCAAGGCCTCATTAGCATTTACGAATTGATTTTAGAATTAAGCATAGAATTATCATAAATCTCAACCATAGGTCAATTCATAGCATCGAGACTGTTGTATGAACAACTTATTTCTTTCAGTAAATAAAAAAAAGGGTTTTCTTTTTCCTTGCATTTAGGAGCACCACATGACCACATTTACTTAAGAGGTGTTTGACAAGTATACATAGAATATTAATTGGCTTACTTTAATTAGAAAAAAACAAAGACAAAGCAAAAAGTACGCAACAAATCACTCTTTAAAATACATTAACTAACAACATTTTAATGAAATGCAATGGGATTTGAGTATCTCACCGAGTGGAGCGATATTGCAACAGGTAAAATAGGTGAGAGGCCTTATTGGCACGTTGAGAAACCTTCTTGAATATGCTGTGCAGAAACTTGATCAACAAACCAACAAACCAATATTCGTCACTCTCTTCCCCCAACAAATCAACAAAGAAGGGTTCGTCAATCACCTCGGTTTCCTTCCCAGTTGAACCATCAGACTGAAAAAACACACACGAATTAGAGGTGAATTGTTAATCAGCAAAAGGAATAATGGGAGTTTTCATTGAGAGTGCGAACTGGCTACGGCAAGTGGACAATATGGGGGGTTTTGTGAAGGAAAGAAAGGGTTGAAGGTGGGTAGAGTGAGGAGCGAAGGAGTTTGTCGGTGGGTGCAGGAGTGAAACTACTGCATGACAAAGCTAAGGCTTGTCGCCAATTGGGAAAAATCATAAATAGAAACAGAATTTGTGATCAGCAAAAAGTGAAGTTGTGGATATTTGGGATTAAAGGCCATAAAGACCCATAATTGAAAATTTAGGTTGTGACCCATGATTTAGGAAAAATAAAAAAAAAGAGAAATNAGTTTTATTTTCTTATTATATATATATATATATATATATATATATATATATATATTAAATATTGAGCATTTTCTAACCTTCTCATTCTCCGATACATAATATTTAAAGAAGGTTTTGAATTATTTTAAAAAAATTCTAAAAAAGTATATTTTTTTATTATATTTAATCAAATTTTATGTTTTTTTTATTTTGAATCAAATAAATTTTTATAATTAAAGATTAATTAACTATTCTTGATCAAAATGTCATTTGTTATTTTTATACTACGTGATATTGATGTAAAATATTGACATGTTTAATGGATGATGAATATGATGATTTGACTATGTAACATTTTTTATTCTTCATGTAATGTCATGTAAATGTTACATAAATTTAAAATAATAGTGAGTATTTTGACTAATAAAAATTAATAAACTATTAATAATAAAAATTTATTTGATTTAAAATAAATATATAAAAATTTGATTGAATATAATAAAAAATAATAATTTATTTAAAATTTTTTAGATAATTCAAAACTTTTTTTAACTATTATATCATTGTCTAAACTCATAACAACTACACGAGTTATGTCCAAATAAGAATAAAAATAAATCATAAATGATTGTAATTTACTTGTTAAAAATTATGTAACAAAATTTTGCAAAAATTGAATTGGAGTGATCCAAGTGATTTTTTTTTTTATATTTAAGAAGAGAGGAATTCAAATAATAAAAAATTATACATAAATTATTAAGCTAAATGTTCGGATATAAGAGAAGTAACCTTAAATATTGGTGATTTCTTACAGTTTTTTTGCCGTATGATTTGCATTAACTAACAACCGTCGGAGGAACCACACAAGAATCAAGAATGTAGTGCGCTTGGATTGAGTTATAGTTGGGTTACCGTCCTTTTAACAGCAAGCTTTGCTTCCTAAATTACCTACTGGCTCTTAAAATCCATTTGCCCCGCAAATCCGAGCTAAATTATCAGACTCCATACCCATTCAACTAGCGTCAAATGTCCATCTTTCATTCCCCAGCAACCGCCAATCCTTCGTGGCACTTGCAATAGGACAATCCACGAAATGTCGAAGAAACGCCGTCGTTTGTTTACTTTCCATTCAAGAACCAAGTCCTCTTTGGCGCTTTAATCAAATCCCCCAAATTGACCTTTCCACTCCCACGCGCCTTGTTAAAACGGAGACCAGCCAATTGGCTTTTGATTGACCGCAGTGAAGGCAGCCACGCTCCCTAGTGTCTTAAGCAAAATCAACGCGGTTTGATTGATCGTGTCTTAAACTGCCCAAACACACGGGAAAATGGAGAAGAAATATTAATAAAAAAACAAAAACAAATGTAAAAGTTGAAAAACAAAAACTCAATGGCAAAGCGAAAAATACAAGAAAAGAAAGTAAATTGAATTGAAGCAGGGGTCCTCTCTGTTTCATCGTCCGTGGAAACCAGACCTCGCCTTTAAACCAACTCCACGAAACGAGAAGCCAACCGACATAGCCGGAGAAGCAGAAATCATAAACCGATTGGATATTCAATATCTGAATCTACGTTTTCCAATTTTATTTTAAACTTTCCTTTTACCTTTTTGGGATCGGGTGGGAAGAAGAAGAAAAAAAAAATAAAAAGAAAAGAAGGAAGATGAGTGGATGGGATAGGGTTAGGTCATCGACGAGATCGCAGCAGGACCGGAGTCAGAACTCGACCCAACGGGCGCCTTCTCGGACCGTCACGCTGGGGAGGGTTCAGCCCCAGGCGCCCTCCTTCCGCACCATCTACTGCAACGACCGCGAAGCCAATTATGCCCATCGATTCAAGGTATTTTACACATAATTTTTGATTTTTTTACGTTATTTTCGATTTACTATGTACGTTTTATTTTTTGGAGTTTCGATTTCCAGGAGAATAGGAAATGTAGCGAACTCAGTAGAGTGCGAAATTCTTTTAAATGCTCACGAAACTAATGCTACCATCAGGAGGCGCATGATTAGGTTCCTAAATTTTTTTTAAGAAATTTTTCTCACTTTTTTTGGCTTTATCATCAAGAATGGAAGTTGTTGGGTGGTTGGGTAGCTTATTTTAACGTTTTCTATAAAATGTTAATTTGGTCAGATTCTGCGGGATTAGAAATGTCATTGTTGTTTATATTAGACCATAATCTGGTGGCATTTGAACTTTTTTGGGGCAATGCTAAAGTGAAACAAATGTAAAAGCATGAGAGGAGTAATCTTAACTCTTCCATAAGCGAGTGTATATCTAGGAGTTAGCCCTTTTTTCAGAGTTGTGGCTTGATCTCAAACAACAATTGCTTCATGTCATAAGTAACAAATGTTAATTAATTATAAGTGAATGGAGTGAGATTCAGACTTTAGCTATACTAAATGAGTTAATGAGCTTTACATAAAATAATTTAATTATTTCAATGTGATATTTTGGTTAACATTGAATGCTTGATTTGGAGCCCACCATATCTTTATTTTGTTCTTAAATCATACTAAGTCCTATATCTTGTAAAAATCTTAAACAGAGTACAGTATTGGCATTAACTATAAGTTATAATATACGAAATTTTTTTGGAAATGCTACTAAAGTAGTGAGGAAATAGCATGTTCAGTAAACTGTAAGTTAAAATTCTTTAATTATAGTTAAAAATATCAACATAATTGCGTCTTGCTTAACCTTGTCTATTTTTCGGTGATATGTGCATGTCTTATGTGCATATAGTTGTATTGAACATTTTCTTTCAAAGCCAGAAAAGTATGCTGCAATATGAAAAAAAATGCCTTTGTATATTGAACAAGTGGAAAACCATGTCTAAATTTGCTTGTGTTTGCTCGATGATAGAATTGATCTTTGTCCTTTGCTTTGTGTAGGTCATTTTGTTTCCTTTTCATGTTTTATCTTTTCAAAATTTGAGTTTATGTTAGTAGTTTATGAGAGAGTGCAAATTCAATATGTGGGCTTGGAATAATTTAAGATGCTTCTGAAGATTAGTATTTAAGCAACTTCTCTTGACCTTGATCTAATCATTTTCCAGGACTGTCATGTTTTGTAGCTTAAGTTTCTTATGATGCTATGCCACTTTTTCCACTCCATAGGAGTAAGCAAACATTCAATTGAGTCAAACAGTTATACCAACCTCTAGTGAGTTCTTTTTCTGAGGTGTGACATGTGCCATAGACATCTCTGTATCTGCGGAAGTGATTCCTTTTCTCTTTATCTGTAATAGGTTAAAGTAATGGAAGGTGAAATATATTGTAGTGTTGAGACACAAACTAGATAAATTCACATTTTCCATTCATTTTTTCTCTCGTCTGTGAGGGTTTATCTTTTTTATTTATTGATTATCAAAACATTTATAGGAAATTATACTGAAATTTGAATTTCCTTGATTGTAAAAGTATTCATTTTATTGAAAGTTTAGAAAACTAGTTTGCTATAGTTATTTGATGAGATTCCAGATAGTGATATGACCATGGACTATGATATTTTGTGATTACTCTTCTTACAAGTTTTCTATTTCCTATGTCCAAAAAGCACTTATTGTTAGTTCATGTGCTATGCCTATATGGACGAGTCAGGCAAGTTATAAAAATTGGAAAGTTTAATCAATGATGTATGACTTAATCAAATTAATTTCATTTCTTTCATTGATATTTGCATAGACATAAATGCTTATTCCATATATTCAGGCACATGCATGTATGTAATGTATAAAATTGGTTTGTGATTTAATTTGCATTCCTTGTGTCAGAATGTTGCTATTGTCCAGAAATTTTGTTTGTATTCATGCTTTTTTTGCTTGCATCTGATTCTGATGAGTTAGATGTGGTTCTCATTAGTGTGGTATCTATTCTTTCAGGGGAATTCCATATCGACTACAAAGTACAACTTTTTTACCTTTCTACCAAAGGGGCTGTATGAACAGGTAAAAGTATTAGAGTACTCCAGAAGTAAAACTGGTATGGCTGTATGATACTTTAGCATTTCTTGTGTTCTTATTTTAGTTATTTTTTGCATTTTGGCCTCTGATATAAAATTGGAGGCATTTTGGAGCCAGAAGTAGGCATATATCCAATCACTAAGCATCCTACTATTGCTAGAATGGGTAACTGAACAAATAACTGTTTCCAAATAAACCTAGATGATTGTAATTGAAGCTTGATGGTTATGTTTTTGATTATAGGTAAAAAAATTTATGACTGATTAAGAATGGTGACGGTTATGTTTTAACAATGACCATGGCTATAACTGTATACTTTAGTAGACTCAATACGGACTTAAAGTAGAACTGTTAATTATGTATATAAATATGCTTTTCTGTAGAACTAAATTTTTGCAATTGTAATCAGGAGAAAACGCTTAAAAAAGGCTTTTAAAGAAAATTGTTTTGTTAATTGTTATTAAATTAATGATTAAATGGGTAAATTTGTTTCGTCATCATGTCTTAGGTATAGGTTCTGGAAAAGAAAATTGAGTAAATGGTTATAACTATATGCGTATGCTATTACGGCCATAGATAGGTTATACATTTCCATAACCAAACAATCATGCTTATGACTATGAATTTGGCTAATAGTTATGGTTATGGTACTAACAGTTTTGAAATTGCCTTGTTTACATCTCTAACTGATTATTGGCTTGGAAATTTGTGCTAAAGAGGTTAGGGAACACGATATAAGATAAGGTAGTAATCCTATTCTTACCTAACTCATTGTCTGTGTGAAGAAGAGAGTTTTAGGTTTTAGCTGCCACCTTCTGCCAAAGATTCTCCATTTCTATATCAAATTGTACAACCATTCTAGCAACACATTAAACCGATACAATTGCACTTGCAAGAGGTATCTATGATCATTTTTTCCGTGGCTCCTTACCTTTTAAATATGCTTTGTAGTATATCGATATATTTTTACTTCTAAGATCTAAATAGATTAATGGCTCAATCTATTTTGAGTGCATGTTTGGTGGTCCATCCTATCTTGATGAGGAATACCAAATGCAACATTTAAAAATGTTACCAGATTGTTCAAAAGGAAAAAACCGTTATCAGGTTTAATTTTGAGAAAGCATTCCATGTTGACCATTTCTTGTTAAGGGATTACTTCTTCTCTTCAATTCTGTTAAAAAACCTGAGGATGTTTAAATGTGTAAAATGCATAGTCAAGTTACGCATAAGCATAATCAAATAAATTTTACTAATCTGGATGATGGCTTGATTACTGCCATACCCCTGGCCATAATTGTGATACAGTGACTGCTTGCTGAATGAGCCACTGCGTTTTGCCTTTGGAGTATGAGTTAGAAATCTAACTTGATTAATTTTTGTGGATTTGGTTAGAGTTGAGCACTCCCATATTCTGGCTACATCTGTTCCTGACGAAGTTGTGTTTTATTCTGGCAGTTCAGGCGAGTAGCTAACTTGTACTTTCTTATGGTATCGATTTTATCAGCAACTCCATATAGGTGAGTTTTTCCTACCATATAGGTGAACTGAGTTTTGTTACCTTTGGTAATTCCAAAGAGCATACTTCCTAGAGTACTGGAATTATTCCATTAATTTGTTCAACTGTCCTGTTAGTGGTGTTCACTTGATGTAGGGAATATGGCTTCGGCCACGGGTGAATTCTTTCGTGGACATGATGAGACTTATTTGTTGTCTCAGATCTAACAATCTCCAGCTTTGAGTGAAATATTAATAATATTTCATTGGTCTGATGTACATCATTTGTTTATTTTTTAAAATTGATGTTGGAACTGTGAGTGCTGTCCATGCAGAAACTGTTATGGAAGTTAATATTTTATTGTTAACAATACTCTTTTGAATTGGGATGCGTTCCATTTCGGCATTCATCACCTAAGTGAAACTTTTTCCGATTTCCTGCTCGATACATGTTAAAGTTTATAACCTTCCAAATAAACTATTGATATTGCTTCTGGCGATACTAAGAGTTACTTATGCTTCCTCATTCAAATAATTTCTATGAAGTTCTCTATAGCACTTTATTATCAATTGAAAAAGAAAAAGGAAAGTCTTAATAATTACTAAGAGCCCCATACAACTGCTTTTGGTACAACCAAATTGAAAGTGCAGTTTTCACACATTATTATGCATATCCTTTTATACATCTTCCACCTTCTTCCGCGTGTTCATTAATTGCATTTTCTTCATGTTCTCCTATTCTCCTATTCTCCTACATGCGGAACCCCTCCTTTTGCCCTCCCTTTCTTCTGGTGTGATCATAAGGGTAACAATGACTATAAGACTGACAAAATATTTTAGCAACTGATATGTGTATTGGTTAGATCTGTTATGTAACAACTTTTTCTATTAATGCAGTCCTGTGCATCCTGTAACAAATGTGGTTCCTCTGAGTTTGGTGCTTTTAGTTTCCCTTGTTAAAGAGGCATTTGAGGACTGGGTGAGTAGTACAAATCATGCTCGTCATGGCATACTTTTTTTTTTCCTTTTGCTTGGGCCTTATTGACTTTCTTTTCTATCTTTATTTCCGGTTCGGGAGGTTTTGGGTCCCAGGGGGTAGGGATCTGGAGGGGTTAGATTGAGCTTTGACTTTTTAAAATTTGGGTTGAACGCTGAACTCCTATTTTTTTTTCTTTCCCTCATTTTTTTCAACAGAAACGTTTTCAGAATGATATGGCAATAAATAACACCCTCGTAGATGTGTTGCAAGATCAAAGGTGGGAGTCTATTCCCTGGAAAAGGTTGCAGGTTGGAGATATTGTCAGGGTGAGTTTCTGGGTGCATGTTGTTGAGATTGCATATGGATATTGGGGAAGCATTCTACAACGTTCTAATAATATTGTTTACATTGTGGTGTGGATGATGGTTGTCTTCTTTTATCGTGCTACTTTCCCCCCTCTTTCTGGAGATGTGTAGAAAAGATCTTCAAATGTATTTTGTTTTACCTTTTGTTGGCATTTTGAGTTTAGATTGATATGCTTCTGTCTGGCAGTTTCATGTTTTGAAATTTGTGATTGATTGGAAATTTAGGTGACTTATTGAGAGATCCTTTATTCTCACTAATTTGTAGTTACATAAATTCAGTCTGATAGGCTGATTATATGCATTTAGGGCTGTATTTCCCCCACGTTAGTTTTCACCAAGAAGTATTTTGATGTGCCATCAGGTACACTTGGTCGAGCCAACCAATGCACTGGCACTGCATATTACTTGGTTTTTTCTTTCTAATGATTTTGCCATCCATTTGGCTGCTTTAGTTGAGGCAAATTAACAATTTCAGATATTATAATACTGAAAATTAAGATATTGGTAGCTTGTGGTAAATTTTCTTTTGTTATAGTATAATATTATCATGATTGAGGCTTCTTAAGTTGATTTACATGAATATCACCACCTGCATAGAGATATGAGAATATAGTGGAATTTGCCCTTGTTGCAGGTTAAGCAAGATGGATTTTTCCCTGCAGATGTGCTTTTACTTGCTAGTTCAAATCCTGATGGTGTTTGCTACATTGAGGTAATTATCTTTTCTGGACACTATTTGGAGTTATTTTTAACTTTTCAGTCTATTTATGAGAACTGAGTGCCCTTCTCGTGTTATGTATGGTGGAGTGCTTTATGGAAAAGTGAAACAATATTGCCTTTTGATTGTAGACTGCAAATTTGGATGGGGAAACAAATCTGAAAATTAGAAAGGCGCTAGAAAGGACTTGGGATTACTTGACTCCTGAAAAGGCCTGTGAATTCAAAGGTTAAGCTATTCTATTATTTCCAATTTTCAATTTTGAATGACTGATAAACCTTAAAAAACTTAATGTTTCTTCAGAGTTTTCTTGATTCTTCATCTGTCAATGTTACTGGACTTTGATGCTATTGTGCTCATTGTATTGAAAGCTGAATTAAAATAATTAATAAGGTCAAAGTGTCTTGTGCTTACGAATCAATATGTCAAATTATTTTCTTAGAAGTTGTGATTCATTTTCATTCTTTTTTTTTTCTCTGGAAATGATGTTATATCTGACTAGGATGGTTTTTTTTATGAAGGCATAAGATTGTTGACAGCAATTATTGCTCATTCTGGATATTCTTCTTCGATCATATATTTCCGCTATAATATGTCACTTTCCATCTATCTATTCTTTCTGTGTTTCTTGTTTTTATTCTTGTTATGTGTGCTTTCTTTATGTGAATATAGTGAAGTGGAAGAAAAAAGGAAAAACTGTGAAAAGAGAACACATAACTTTTCTGTTATTCGGCTACAATGAGGATATGAGTGAGACATGACCAACAAATTGGAGTGTAAGTTAGTGTAGGGGAACCCATTATTGCTATGTTGTGGGGTTTGTCAAAATTTGCTTTGCCTTTTTGCCATGTCTAAGGCCATAGATTTGCTAAATTATTGGTATCTGTTGCTTTTACATCTACCTCAACTTAAGCCCATTTTTTCCCTTTAGTTTTAACTGCTCTTATACACACACACACACAGAGAGTCAACAATCCTTTAATTCTTATGTTCTGCTTTTAATTGTTTTACTTAAGACTCCTACTTCAAATTGAATGCATATCTCTCCATTGTGCAATGTTTGAAAATTATGTCCTCTTTCCATTTTAACCACTTAAGTTACATATGTTTTCCATATTCCATATTATATTTTCATGACTTTCTTAAAAACTTTTTCGGCAATAAAAACCATTAGACAATACTATTGTTGAAATTTTAAAATTTCTAATATAAAAAGCCCAAAGTTGATGAAACATCCAATATATTCAATTTACTTAATATCGAGTAGAATGAGGGAGTCCTTGGCCGGATCACATGGTTAAGTTACTGGGAAGGACTTAGTGTGTATATATTTTTTGTGTTATTAAAGTCAATATAATTGTCTAATACTCATATATGTACTTAGATTGTTAAAGAAGATGTCTTTCATTTGAGTATAATGGTTTTGTCAGAATTTATGCTTTCAAAATCAATTTGTATCCCTTTGTTGTTTCTTCTTCTTAACTTCTAAATAGCAGCACCTTTTATTAATTGCAGGTGAAATGCAGTGTGAGCAACCAAACAACTCTTTGTACACTTTCACTGGCAATCTTGTAATGGACAATCAAACATTACCTCTTTCTCCAAATCAGATTTTACTGAGGGTATGTTATGATTTTCTTCCTTTCATCAACAGCTCTTTACTTGATGTGTTTCCAGCTTATGCTTTTTTTAGAAATTAACCTTCTTATAGCATTTAATGACCTTTGAAGTTAATACCTTCATATGGCTGCTAGAATATGCCAGGAACATGATATTTGTTCTTTCCCCATTTAGTTATTTTTTTTTTTGTAATTAAATGTTATTTAATACCTATTGGCAGGAAGAGTAATTTTTTTTTGTTGTGGTAAATTTTTCAAATTTCTGGGTCTTGTATATGATGTTGTTTCTCAACTGAAGAACTTAAATGTCACTGGTATTGGCAATTTGATTTCAGGGTTGCAGTCTGAAAAACACTGAGTTCATAGTTGGGGCCGTTATTTTTTCTGGTCATGAAACAAAGGTTCGTTATTTACAGTAAATAATGTTCCTTTCTTTTTCACTTGGTATTTCTTATATGCAGTACTCTGAGACAAATAACATGCTGGAATTTTTTGTTTTATGGGAAATGTGCAATTGTGAATGTTTAAATGTGAAAAACCTTTTCTATTATATTTTAAAATCACTTCGACCCTTTGATACTTAGCATCTGTATTATCATTTTGTAAGTGACTGAGCTCAGAAAATTTTGTGTATGTTTATCCACTATAAGGCATAAATAAATGTGTGATTTTTCTTCCCTTCTTTATCTGTTTGACTCTGATCCTCTCTTCTAAGTTGATGTCATTTTGTGGGAATTTGGGATGAGTTTGCAGGTTATGATGAATTCCATGAATGTTCCTTCAAAAAGAAGTACATTAGAGAGGAAACTTGACAAACTTATACTCACTCTCTTTGGTACTCTTTTCACTATGTGTCTGATTGGAGCAATAGGCAGGTGTGGAAATAGCTAGTCTGCGTGTGTATTACATGTTAATGTTGTGGAGTTTATTCAAATTCTTTAGTCAATATTTTTTGATAAAGATTTTTGTCTGCTTGAAATATTGCAGCGGGGTATTCATTGACCGAAAGTACTACTTTTTAGGTCTCAGCAAAAGTGTGGAAGATCAGTTCAACCCTAACAACCGATTTCTGGTACTATATGCTTGTTATTGTTTTATCTCTCTAATGTACATGCACACAAAATTTGAACTCAATTCTGTTTGTTGGTTTTACAGGTTGCTCTTTTGACCATGTTGACCCTACTTACCTTATACTCAACAATTATCCCTATATCTTTATATGTTTCCATTGAGGTTGGCCTTTTTATCTTATTTATGTGATTTCTTGCTTTATCAATGCATAGAAAGGGTCTTACTGGATTTTACATGCAATTTTAGATGATCAAGTTTATTCAGTCCACTCAATTTATCAACAAGGACTTGAATATGTATCATGCTGAAACCGACACCCCTGCTTTGGCTAGGACTTCTAATTTGAACGAGGAACTTGGACAGGTAAGTATATGCAATTTTGGCCAACTTGAATGAGATGCAGCCAGTTTTCTTATTCTCTAAATTGAGCTCTAAATTGTTTTGAATTGCTGCTATGATCAGGTGGAATACATTTTTTCTGATAAAACTGGAACTTTGACAAGAAACTTAATGGAGTTCTTCAAGTGTTCAATAGGAGGTGAAATCTATGGAACAGGTATGACTGAAATTGAGAGGGGTGTTGCCGAACAGAAAGGCATAAAGATTCAAGAGGTATTCTTTTTTATCTCTCTTTATGAGGAAATGAATATTTTACATTATTTTAATAGATTTACCTATGTTGCAAGGGAATAATATTCTTGTTCTCATAAAATTTTTATAGGTGCAAACATCAACCAATTCCATACACGAAAAGGGTTTTAATTTTGATGATGTCAGGCTAATGCGAGGAGCTTGGAGAAATGAGCATAATCCTGATGCTTGCAAGGTATCTTATTGTGGTCTTGGCTTTAGAGTGTGATATATAGTGGTATTCTTGCATTTAATCTGAGATATTTTTTAATAAAAAGCTTTTATTACTTACCATGGTGGGCCTTATTTTGAATCTCATATTTAATCTGGTGCTCGTTAGTAAAGCTTGTTTCCATCTCATTGTGGGTGTCTTTATCGTTTTGTTTTGAGGGGGAAGGAATAAGAATACTATTTATTTGATAATATATTATTATTATTATGACATTAGTATAAATCTTCACGTCATAAATGTGGTATTTGAATAGTATTAAATTGAAGATTAGGAGCTCTACTTCACCTCGTTTTATTTGAGAAAATTCATTTAAAATACAAATGATAGCAAGTTATTGTAATCTAAAAAATGTCCTTGAGCTTGAGCATAGCCTAGTAGTTAAGCTTGATATTTTGTCAACTAATTGAGAGTGAGCTTAATAGTTTCCAGCTAGATTTCAAGTTGGGATCCATAAAAACTTATGTGAATGAGTTTAAGCAGGGCAGTGCGGGGATTTACAGGTTTGCAGCCACCAGCCTGATTCAGCATTTATCAAGGCTCTTTCAATTTTGTTTACATATGATGGTCTTTTGCATCGACTTTTTCTTGCTCCAATGTTGGGGATTGACTCTATTTTAAAATGTCATTTACTACTTTAAGGAATGGATAAGTGAGCGTTACAAATGAATGGTCTAATTCTTATGCAAGACCATCCTTAAATGTGGTGAAGAGTGATTCGAAGAATTACAGATTGATTTTAACTTACACCATTGTCTAGGGGGAGGTTTTGGTGGTGTTAGTGTCTCCCTCCCCCTTCTCATTTTAGGCAGTTGTTTCTTTTTGTGGTTCTCGATGATTCTCACTTTTGGGTGTTTTTTGTTCAATCTTAAGGTGGGAATTTGTTGACTTCTTGTCCATGTATGGGATGCCATACCATCTGAGTTGTTCTGTTATTAACAGATAGCATAATTGTTGCACTTAATAATTATAGAACCATAGTTCCAAGTCCTGACTTTGCAACGTTTTAAAGTCTTAAGGGAAAAATGGATATATTCAACCAAGCACAGAAAATGTAATATATACTGTTGTTCACTTGTTACATGAGTTTGTATCTATCATACTTTTAGACTCAGTTAGTTAAAGCTGGGTCTGTTTATGGATTTTGAGGAACCCCTTTTTTACCCACTCTTTTGTTACTTCGGCATTTCCTCTATGCTTTTCTGTGATAGTGTGCAGTTCATATGTATGCACTGTTACGGGTGGATGTGTGTGCATATCCTTGTATGCATCAGTTATTTGTAAGCTGTATTGAACCCAGCTAGTAACATATTAGGCAAAATTTTCATTGATAAGTGAGTTTCTGAATGTGATTTGTGGTACTAATGGTCTCAGTCTATATGATATGATCATCAAAGCGACATACAGACACCTATCATGGAAATTTTTCGTATAGATTTTTCAGGTTTCTTTTTTCATATTCCTGCATTGATCATTCGTTAAATGCACTTGGTGTAGTTTAGAAGGAATGCAGAAAACATGATCGACATTTTATCCTTCTTAATTTCCATTAGGATCTATCAGTACAGATTAGAAACCTAGTTATATCATGTACAGCATTTTAAGGTATAGTTTTGTTCTTTTTGCAGGAATTCTTTAGATGCCTTGCCATATGTCACACTGTGCTTCCTGAAGGTGATGAGTCCCCTGAGAAAATCAAATATCAAGCTGCATCCCCAGATGAGGCTGCTTTGGTTTTGGCTGCCAAAAACTTTGGCTTCTTCTTTTACAGGTTAGTGATGCCCTATATCTCATTAAGTGGGAGGTTGTATTTTTTTTAAAAAAAAATTTAAGAATAAGAATATTGGAAATAAATTTAAATTCAATTTGATTCTGAGCTGGTTTTATTCTTTCAAACTCTGTTTGAAACTTTTTTAAATATTGGACTGCATGGATTCCTGTCAGAACTAAAATAAATTGGATTTGTCCCTGATCTTCATGTTGTTATTAGAGACAGTTTTCTGAAGTACAGAATACCTGTCTTGAAGTCAATGGAGCTTTATTAAGTGAACTAAATATTTTGGGCAATCCTATAAATTTCTTTAAAGATGTGATTAAATGGTTTAATTTCCTTCTCTAGATGGTTTTCCATTTCTCAAAACAAGAAAAAAGAAAGTTGTGAAAGCAGCATAACTTGGCAATTAATTGTATTAATGTAATTGATTTTCATTACTGTGAGTTATTGCTACCCTCTATTTGCTGTTTTCTTTTGCTTTTTGGCCTGATAATTGCTGTTTTCTAGAGATCATCACATTAGTGTCTTTGACAAATCAGATGATCTCTCAAATTTAGCAAGTAATTTGGATTGACTTCTGGTTGAGAGTTGGTAGCAGGAAGTGATTGCAAAAAGTGCCAAGTCGTACTTTGTGACATAAATTCTAAGCCAATATTTTGTAGTATGATTGTCTGTTTCTGTTTTTGGTGCAAGTTAGTTGAGGAGTTTATCATTGCTGCATGTGTTTGCAGCTTGATTTGAGGCTTTTTTTTATTGTTGGCAGACGTACACCTACCATGATATATGTTCGTGAATCTCATGTGGAGAGGATGGGTAAAATCCAAGATGTGTCTTATGAGATTTTAAATGTTCTTGAGTTCAATAGGTTTGAATGCATCCTTTCCTCGTATCTCTTTATTTATGAGTTCCTTTTGGTTGGCACTAATGTCTATTTATTTTTTAATTAAATAGTACTAGGAAGCGCCAATCTGTTGTATGTCGTTATCCTGATGGCAGGCTGGTACTATACTGTAAGGTAATCAGTCTTTGGAACTTTTTAAATAGGATGAGTATTATCATTAGTTTCTGGAAAAGCAAATGACACTGGGCCAGAATCGTGCTTTTCACAGGGAGCTGATACTGTCATTTATGAGAGATTGGTGGGTGGAGGCGATGATTTGAAGAAAGTGACCAGGGAACATTTGGAACAATTTGGCTCTGCAGGATTGCGTACTCTTTGCCTGGCATATAAAGATCTAGCTCCTGACATGTATGAGAGCTGGAATGAGAAATTCATCCAAGCCAAGTCATCTCTACGAGATCGTGAAAAAAAGTTGGATGAGGTATATAGTTTGTTTTGTGATGGTATGTTTATATAATTATGTTAACATGTTTTGCTTAGAGAAACTTGATTTACATGTTTTCTTTTGGTATATGTTCATTTGTTATAATCTCTTCATTAAAAGATGAATATTAATTTATCATTTGAATGATTTTATGTTGGCTTCTGTCTGAATAGTGCTGTAGTAATGATTTTTGTTTAATGAGAGTTTAGCGGTAATCTGTTGTTCATGTTATTCTCTCCTAAGCATGCTTTGTTGTCAACTTATCTTTTGGATGATCCGCTTCATTGAAATGGGTATCTCCCCCTTCCCCCTTGTTTATTTCTGCTTCTGGGAGAAAGAAATAGAAATAAAACCACCAAATCGGGCCCTAAAACCATTGAATTTTTCTTCAAAATTCTAGCTCTCGTCATTTGCCCCAAAACAATGTGCAGCTATACCAAACACCTGTTATATAGAATATGAAACCTTTCGCTTTTGTTCCCACCGAGGATATTTCTGCAATCTGCCTCTGAAGTTATATTTTCTTGCTTCACCTGCCTGTTTTATGCGAATTTTCTTGCTTCGCTTGCCTGTTTTATGCTATTGTTGCTATTTTATTTGATGATACAATCTGGGGTTAGTTAATCATACATGATTTGTATTTTGAGAAGAGGGTAGATTGTGCCTGATAGAATTGTACTGATGGAACAAGGAGAAATTCAAACTTCTAAAGCACATTTGACTGAGATGTCTTTTTGCATTTACCTGTAGAACATTATTTAAGTGCAAAGTCATTGTGGGATACTATAATGTCTGATGTCTCTGTTTGAAACAAGTGTTCTGTGTTTAAATAAGTAATTTTTTTTTATAAGGCTGTAGATTTCATGTTGATAGCAAAATTGTTCGCTAGACCTCGTACGTATTTAATTTCAATGTTTATCATCCAAGTTTCTGTAGCTAAGATGGTAGGAAAACTTTGGGAGGTACATCTTGTGGGATGGCCGGTTGGTCAACTGATGTGATTAAAACACCCCTTTTGTCAAGTGACTAAGATCAAGACAATTGACTTTTATCATTTGGATCCTTTTGGGATGAAGGTTGAAGGTTTGGATCTGATAGGTGGTTTTCTTGAGGCATAATATGGCAAATGGTGCAAAGTTAGGCTGATAAGGTTGCATTAAGTGAAGCTATAGGGAGCATATTTTCTGCTTTTAGTGGAAAGGGAATGGCGTTTTGAATTGGATAGATGTTTGGTCAAGAAAATTTCATTTATGAGATGCTTTTTGGCTTTCATTTTATAATGCAATGAGTAGGGAAGTTCCTTCTACAAGCCGTCTAGATTGGTTTGGACCCATCTCTCATTGTTAGCTGTGGGAGGTGGATACCCTTTACCCTCTAAGATGTCTAACGAACTACAAAGCCTGGGTGATGAGGAAGGATGTAAGTGGTGACATACTAGTGTAAAGGATTTGTGATTTCTTTATCAGCAAAGTGAGGGGAGTGCTTTTTTCCTTGGAAAGGTAGATAGTAAGCTTGAAGAGTACTTTGAAAAAGTTGTTCTTAAAATGTTTTGACTAAGGGTAACCTTTTTAGAATCCTAATCATGATTTTTTTTCCTAGTTATATTAGGGGTAACAGGGGTGGTGAATCAGTGGATTGATAGCTATTCCTTTGCCTGGTTGATGCAGGTGAAAGATTACATTATTTTCTTCCAATTAGAAATTAGCTATACCATTCCCCCCTCCCCCCCAGCCCCCTCCTCTCTCTCTCTCTCTCTCTCTCTCTCTCTCTTGCTTCCTTTATTTTCCTGGGTGGGTGTTCTGGGGTTGCCTGAAGTAGTTTTTTTAGTGAATGAACTGGAACAGTTTGAAAAACAGCTTTCCTTCAGGGTGCTTTTTGATTGAATGGAGTCACTATTGCTTGGCACAAAGCTTGCTTGGTTTAACAAATTTACACTTATCTGTTTGTTTATTTACATTCTTTACATTGTAATCTTAAACTGGCCTTTAGTGGGAAGGCTGTTCATTTACATTCTGTATTCTGGAGTTTATGAAATCTTAAAAAATGCTCAAAACTTTAGCTCGTAAGCAGTTCACTTCCCTTTTTCTTTTGTGATGAAGCTTTTGAGTTTAATCTGCTTCAAACTTTCAACTTTAGTGCTGTTGGAATGTTAAAAGACCTTCATTTGGATATAATTTTAATGATTATGTCATGCACATAATTAAAACTTGTGCAGGTGGCCGAACTCATAGAGAAGGATCTTGTTTTAATTGGTGCAACTGCTATAGAAGACAAGCTTCAAGAAGGAGTGCCGAATTGCATTGAGACTCTTTCTAGAGCTGGAATTAAGATTTGGGTGCTAACAGGGGACAAGATGGAAACTGCAATAAATATAGCTTATGGTAAGTATTTAATGGGATATTCTATTTTATTCAAAGTTTTTACTTGAACTATGTGTTCTTTCGTCCAATTATTTACAATCTCTTCATTTTCCTTTGTTTTTTAATAATGCTGCAGCGTGCAACTTACTAAACAATGAGATGAAACAATTCATTATCAGCTCTGACACAGATGCTATTAGAGCAGTTGAAGAAAGGGTAAACACTTAGTTCTAGTCTTGTTTTTAGATGCTTGTAATTTAGAATTTATTATGACACAAACTATTTTTGTTTGGGTAATCTACAAACTATTTATCGTATACATGATTATTCTTTATTGAATCTCTATTATCAGGGGGACCAAGTTGAAATTGCACGCTTTATCAAAGAGGAAGTTAAAAAGCAACTGAAGAAATGCCTTGACGAGGCACAGCAATATTTTAACACAGTCTCTGGACCAAAATTAGCACTTATTATAGATGGGAAGTGTCTGATGTATGCTTTAGACCCAAGCTTACGGATAATGCTTCTCACTTTGAGCTTGAATTGTTCTTCAGTTGTTTGCTGCCGAGTCTCCCCTTTGCAGAAAGCACAGGTAGGTTCCTGATGGCAACTGACCTGAAACATTGTTAATTTAGCTTTCAGTAGAGTGTGTTGTTAAAAGGTTTGCGTACAAAAAAAAGTGTCAATGAAGTAAATTGATGACAATGCAAATCCCCTGACATGATTCACAAGATATTAGGATAAAATTACTGGAATTGTTATGGTGTATTATTTAAACAAAGTTTTGCGATGTTGACAGCTTTGGAGGATGGCACCATTACATGTATTTTTCAAACTTTATCAAACTAAATGATGTTTTAATAGTGGTTGCTGTATTGAGCGGCAATGTCTTAAACCTATTTTCTCCAAATTACTTGGAATACTTTTATGATCTTTCTTTCAGAGCTGAAGTTTATAGGAAACTATTGTCAGAATTTCAGCTTTTTTCAATGTAAAAAATTTGTATCTCCATAGCACTGGAAAGAGAGAGGAAAGTGCTTAAATTTTGGAGTTTTTAAAGTAACATCTAAATTTTCTTTTGCTGTTTGCAGGTAACGAGTCTGGTGAAGAAAGGTGCACGTAAAATTACACTTAGCATTGGTGATGGTGCCAATGATGTTAGCATGATTCAAGCTGCTCATATTGGTGTTGGAATTAGTGGGCTTGAGGGAATGCAAGCAGTTATGGCTAGTGATTTTGCAATTGCTCAGTTTCGCTTTCTTACAGATTTGCTTCTTGTGCATGGACGTTGGTCTTATCTTAGATTATGCAAGGTTTGAGTTTACTCTTCCTTCAAGAACGTTTTAAAATTTCTGGTTGGTGATATGCATGAATGTTGGTGTTATCTTGGATTATGCAGGGTTTGACTTTTCTGTCCTTCAAATTATTTTAAAATTTTTGGTTGGTGATATGCATGGCATCTCTTTTTGCAGGTTGTAACATATTTCTTTTACAAGAATCTTACATTCACTTTGACTCAATTTTGGTTCACCTTTAATACCGGATTTTCTGGTCAAAGATTCTATGATGATTGGTTCCAGTCATTGTATAATGTCATATTCACAGCACTACCAGTGATTATTGTTGGGCTTTTTGATAAGGTAGCCCATTCTTCCCATTTATATCGTATAGAATCTCTTACTGCCTTTTCTATGCTTGATTTATGTAAGACCTTGCTTGTTATCCAGGATGTCAGTTCTTCCCTTTCAAAGAAGTATCCTGAATTATACAAGGAGGGAATAAGAAATATGTTTTTCAAGTGGAGAGTTGTAGCAATATGGGCATTCTTTGCTGTCTATCAATCTCTAGTCTTCTACCACTTTGTGACTGTTTCCAGTTCTACAAGTCAAGGTTCATCTGGTAAAATGTTTGGTCTTTGGGATGTCAGCACAATGGCCTTCACTTGTGTTGTAGTGACTGTCAACTTGCGTCTTCTCATGATCTGCAATTCAATCACAAGATGGCATTATATTAGTGTTGGAGGAAGCATTCTAGCTTGGTTCTTGTTTATTTTTCTATATTCTGGTATTATGACTCCATATGATCGACAGGTAAGTCATGAATCATGTTTCATATTTTTTCTCATTCCCTTTGGAGTGGTGGGCTTCAACTTATTGAGTCTATTGGCTACTGCAGGAGAATGTCTTTTGGGTCATATATGTCTTGATGAGTACATTCTATTTCTACATCACTCTTCTGCTTGTTCCTGTTGCTGCACTTCTGGGAGATTTCCTTTACCAAGGGTAAGAATGAGAAATAACTGAAAGCACTCCTCTGCTGAAGTATGTATGATGCATGGAATGCTTGCTTATGTTCATTATCACTTAAAAGGCTTTTAGGTGGGCAGTTTTTGGTTGGGCAATGGATGTCCAACCTGTGAGAGTAAGCCATCCAACCCCGAGCAATTAAATATGAGCTACTTGACCCTAAAATGTGCCAAGAGGTCAAACCATGTGGCCAGTTTCAATCTGGGTTAGAGTGAGTGGCCAAAATTGGAGCAGCATAAGATCATAGCAAAAACTTCATTAGCTTAATGCTTAGAGTTTGTGACATTATGTGGGAAGATTTTCGAGGGTTTCCTTTGTCCAATATTGAGACGGGGAGTTCTGCTTTGTCATTAAATGTACTGAAGCTAGTTCTGTAGTAAAGTGTACCCCTTCTGATTGCACTAATGTCACCTAGCCAGGTGTAAATGATACAGCAGTAATGTTGAGTGCTTGAGTCCACTGTCTACTAAACCATGTTACATGTAGTCTTTTATCTTTTCAATTAGTTATTATCTTGTCATGCTGCATCTGATAAACATGTGACATGGTGGTCTTATATACCTGGAAAAAGGATGAATAATATACGGTGTAATTGATTTTATAGGAACAAGTGTGACATGCAAGTTCATTCTCCCAAAACACCATCTGTCATCCACTGCGTGTTGATTGAGTGACTTTATTTGTATTCCTCAGTAATGATTTTGTGGTCTTTCTTTTCTCAAGCACTACTTTATATGAATCTTTTGAAGTAGTATTTTGGTTTGTTTTTAACATTTTTCTTTCTTTTCAGA
Source organism: Theobroma cacao (assembly GCF_000208745.1). Taxonomy (NCBI): domain Eukaryota; kingdom Viridiplantae; phylum Streptophyta; class Magnoliopsida; order Malvales; family Malvaceae; genus Theobroma; species Theobroma cacao. The sequence goes on from NC_030851.1 coordinate 29,860,960, forward strand.
GTTCAAAGATGGTTCTTCCCCTATGATTATCAGATTGTTCAGGAAATTCACAAGGATGAAGCTGATGATACCGGACGTACAGATTTACTTGAAATCGGAAGTCAGCTTACACCTGATGAGGCAAGAAGCTTTGCAATTTCCCAATTGCCACGGGAAATATCAAAACACACGGGATTTGCCTTTGACTCTCCTGGGTACGAGTCATTTTTTGCTTCCCAGCTAGGCATATACGCACCGCAGAAGGCATGGGATGTTGCTCGGAGAGCTAGCATGAGGTCAAAGCCAAAGACAAACAAAAAGAATTAATTCATAGGAACATTGTTGTACAAATATTTTTTCGTTTTTCCTTTTTTTTTTTTCTTAAAAAAAGTCGATCACCCCATTTTGATAGTCTAACCTTAGAGAAATATGTAAAATTAGTCGATTTGCTCTAGTGTTTTGCTTTCTTTTTTTCTTTTTTGGTTTATTATTAATTTTAATTTTTGTACCATCATACAGCTTGTTTTTAGGAACCAAATTGAGAATCAAGGATGTCACGGATGTACAGCTATATGAATAGACTTGAATGCGAATTTCATATTCCAATTTTAGTTGTTTATTTATTGCTTGTAGACAGGGTCGACTCTATCCCAAAACAATAATGCCACACATTGTTTTATTGCTTATTTTCTAATTTTCCATTAATATTGTTTCAAGTTTTTAACGTACAATGACATTAGAAGGTGCTTTATGATTTGTATGGCATTTGCATGAGCATAGAATAACTACTATTTTAGAGTATTCATATCTTTTGGAGGTAATGAGATTTATGAATTTTAGATTGATATTTAAAATTTATGACTTATCAAATTATTTCCTTAGAGAGTAATGATTTCTTTAATAACATAAAGGATTTAATCCAAGTTAACATTATTCACTTAGTATGTATGTCAAAGTTAGTATTGGAGCCAGAAATTATAAGAATTGAAGTAAAAGATATTTGCTAACTTGTCAATATAATGAAAATTTATTATAATTTATTCTTAATTTCATAATAATAAAGTTGTGATGGTTGATTTCTAAAATCATTTAAATATCAATCTAAAATTCATAAATCTCATTACTTCAAAAAGATATGATACTGTAAAAGAATGTCATAGATAAATAATAGTCTTGTTGAATTTAAAATTATGATGATTAATTGGTTTGAATGCTTAAGTTGAAAAAAGATCCTGACATTTTCTAACTTTTTTTATATATAAAAATCTTAATAATTTTTTTTCATTAGGATTGCTTCGATTATTTTAAATTTCAAGTATGTGTAGTCTACCATTCCTACCTAGGATTGAATGACATGCAATCGGAAAAGGAAACTAGATTGCATTAGGTCTATAAATTTGTTATTGGGGTAGATTTATTCTTAAGTGTGGACGATTTTTAACTTAAAACAAAAAAAAAAAAAACAGAATTTGAGTTTACTCTGAAGGGTTCTCTTCCTTTTTATAAAACAAATCACAACAACAGAAAATAATAAATTAAAAAAAAAATAGGGTGATAGCTTGATAGACTATCCACCTTAACACTCACAATATATGATAAATACTTGGTATTCATATTAATTATATGACTTATACCTTTATATAATATGAGTTAAATGATGGATTTATATATGTTTGTGTGTACGCACGTGTACGTATATGTATCACACTAGATGATTGATTAATGTTCATCCAATAAAAAAAAACATTCTAATTAAAAGGGATACTCTAATGTTCATCCAATAAAAAAAACATTCTAATTAAAAGAGATGCTCAAATATTAAAAATACTTCTCACACTAAAAAAAATTCTGGTTTTCCCAATAGAGTGTCACTTATATCTCATTAATTTTAAAATTTGTTATATTTTATTTTTAACCAACAATAATAATAACAAGTCCAAATTGATTGAGTAAAAGTTTTTTAATATATATATACATATATATAAAAGCAACTATTTGATTGAAGATGAGGTATATTTTTAATTAAGTCCAAGTGCATTATACATGTCACGAATTGGAACTTAAACACAACTTCGTGGGATTTTAAATTTTGAAAATAAAGTTTTAGTAAGCTTATAAATCACATACCTACATTTCCAACGCAAAATACATACTTGATAGGTGGTGAAAGACCCATCTTTACATACCCAAGACTTATTCCATCTCTTACTAATATGAAATCTGGTAGCATTCTACTCTACTCAATTGTGGACTTTTACACTAGTCCGAGTTGGCATCGACCTTTATTTCTCTTATGGGGGCCCACGTCAATTAAAATTCGGATCTATTCTAATACAAAATATCATGGACTGAAACTTAAACCCAACCTCGTATAGCCTTAAACTCTAAAATAGAGTTTGAGTAAACCTATAAATCACAAGTCTACATACCCAACCCAAAAGACATACCTGATAAGTGGTGGAAGATCCATGTTTATATATCCAAAACTTACTCTATCTATTGTTGATGTGGGATTCATAATATTCTACCACACCCAATTGTGCAATACTCCCTTGCTCTTTACCCATAGAGGATAGAAACTCTTACACCAGTCTAAGTCTACCTCGACCCTTGTATCTCTTATGGGGCCTCGCATCAGTTAAGATCTAGGCCTACTTTGATACCAAATGTTACGGGCTGAAACTTAAGCCCAACCTAATGCGACCTTAAACTCTGAAAGTAGAGTTTAAGTAATCCTATAAATCAGGAGCCCACGTTCATTACCCAAAAGATATGCTTGATAGACGGTGGAAAATTCATGTCTATATTTTCAAAGACTTACCCTATCTTTTACTAAATCAGGGATTCATAACATTTGTTTGAGAGACAATACCTCACAAGGGTTAGTGTTGATTATGACAATTGATATTAGAGTGGATTATGAGGTACTTGTGATGTGCCACTAAAGACAGTGGGCCCTCATTGAAGTGGAAGAGAATGGCACAATTTTAGCGTGGACCATGTGAATCCCAGATCATAGAGATATGTCCCCAACGGGTAGAGTCGTGAGTCTCATATCGAAGAGAAGCTTTCAACGGAGAGTCAAGGAAAGATGTCATGGTCCTAAAAAGAATCCATGAATCTCACATTGGTTTGTGTACTAGAGTGATACTAGGCATATAAGAGTTCACATCACTTTCAACCTGTGAGGCACCTTTTGTGGGACAAAACTATGAGACCTACAAGTTAAAGTGAATAATACCTCACAAGGGTTAGTGTGGACCGTGACATTTGGTATCGCTCTCATGAGAGATACAATGGTCGATGTAAACTTGGACTAACGTAAGAGCCCCTTTCTTTTACGGGTAAATAGACAATACAACGAGGGCGTTATACAATTGGGTGAGGTAGAATGTTATGGATACCACATTAATAAGAGATGGGGCGAGTCTTAGGTATATAAACACAAGCCTTCCATCACCTATCAAGCATGTCTTTTGAGTTAAGAACGTGAACTCGTGATTTATAGGTTTATTTAAGTTCTATTTTCAAATTTTAAAACCACACAGGGTTGGGTTTAAGTTCCGGCTTGTGACAATACATACTTCGCTATAAACATAACCTTTAAAATATCATTTAATAACTTAATTTTTCATTAAAGTACAAAATCTAACTTTCTTCTCTATAAAAAGAGAGATTCTAGAATAAAAATAATCTTTCTACCAAGATAGAATCATTAGAGAAAAAGTTTACAACTTAAATTTTCTATAGCCTAAAAAATTAATGTGAAAAAAAAAACCTTATGGAGTTAATTTTTCTTTCAAAAACTAAAGTTTTATTATTAATTTAGGGTGATTATTACTAATTGAACAAAAATGATTTACTGAATATAATAAAATTAACTTTCTTCAAAAGAGGTATATTTTTTGGTCTATTATTATGTAGAAATTGTACGAATAATTTAAAAGGGTTAATTCTTAGATGTTTAAATTTTGTTAAAATGTTTGGAAATCAACTAGAGATAAAATTTTGTTAACTTTACCCTTTTTTATTTTAATTATATTGAAATTGAGAACACTGATAATTTTCTTTTGTAATTGGAAAAAGGGAGATTCAAACTTTATTCTTTAAATAGAAAGATCATGTACTAACTAATAAATCAAATGTTCAAGTGCGAGAACAATAGTAATTTGTTTTTCTTTTTTCTTTTCAAATAATAACTAAATATCCCATTTGATTAATATTTTTTTAAAATATTTTATTATTTATTATAAGATAAATTACACTTATAACACATTATGGATTTTTTCTTCATGTTTATAGTTTGTAATTCTATGTTTTTCTTAGAATATGTCACGTCATTAATTTCATCCAAAATAATAAAAACAAAAAAAATATTCTTATTGTAAGATATTTTTATAAGTCATATGTTAAATTTGTATAATTAGTGACTTTTTAAAAGGTCAAGATTTTTGTACTTATTGGGTAATTTGTTGATACATATGGTATAATATTTTGCCATTATCATTGTACCTAAATAACTAATTATTAAGTAAAAATGTTTAATGGTAAGTGCACACAACTTCCTACTTAAAAAGTTGAGCTCAAATCTTCCTTTAAATAAAAAAAAAAATACTAAATTACAATGAATTTCATTTTTTATTTTAAATTACTTCAGAACTTTTTTAGAATGTGATTATAAGTTAATATTTCCTAATTAGTGGTTAGAAAATTAAGTTTCATACTGTATATGTTTTCAATAATTAATTGTGACATATCTTAATGAATATTAAAAATTAACTTATACCATTTTCTAAGTTCGTAACCTAAGTCCACAGCTTTGGTTGATAAAAGGATTTATGTCAAAATTCATGTAATATTTTAACTTTTATGATCTCAAGATTTATTTATTAAATATTGATTGGTCATTATATACTATTTTCTAAGAAGGATAATTCATTTTAAATACAAAATTAATTTAATATTAGTATTTTTCTTGAAAATACATTTTTTTAGTTCACGTTCATATACTTCAATATTAATTGACGCGAGAGAGATTGATGATGAAATCATAATATATACATATATATATATATATATATATATATATATATATATATATATATAAATGTATGGTTTTTATCATTATAATTATTATATATATTTACATGTTAAAGCAGCAAACATTAGAACAGAAAGTAAGCACGTACGTCGTCTTCAATTTGACATATGCTATTGAGTGTGCCAGAAGCGTAGGCCAAACAAACTCAACAGCAAAAGGGCAAACGGAAGAACAATGAAGAGAAAAACAAAGTAGGCATTTGTGCCGCTTGGTACGACTTTTTCTTCCTTATTACTTTGTAGTTGTTGCATTCCATAGCTGGGTGGAGGTGGAGCATCTTCTTCAAAAGAGCTGAAAAACTTTGCTAATCTTTGTGACACAGTTTGCTGGCTCTCGTCCAGTGATTCTTCATCTCCCTCGTAGTCATCATCATTTTCGAAGACTAAATAAATCCCAGCCTTCTTCAGCTCTACGCCCTCAACATATGGCGGGTTTCGCCTTGTCACCTGAATCTTAAAACCGTCGTTCAACATAAAAACCAACTGATGAGTCGCCGGAAATCGACACAAGTGAACATGATCTTCGTTCGTATTGGGTACTCCCATTAAGGACAAGGTGGTCGTATATATTTCTCCATCACCATTGCTGATCTTTGCTAGAATGTCCACAACAGAAGGTAGTTCATATCTCATTTTATCTGGTATCTGATGGTTAAGGGAAATAACTACCGCTATCATCACACCTTTGAGGTCAAGGTTCTTGTGCCTTGAAAAGCGGACCATATCTCGAGAAAACCAATCTGGAATTTTACTCCCAGGCATACTTAGATTTCTCAACTTCTTGAGATAAACCTGCAACAAAAAGTTGCCATGCATCATAGTGTGAATGTTCCTATTAAGAGGTTACAGATGAACAATTTCCTGAAATACATATAATGTGAATGTATCATAGTGTGAACAATTTCCTGAAATACATATAATGCTTCATAGTGTGAATGTAACACATGCATCTGTTATGAAAGAGAGAGAGAGTGAGATAGAAAACCAACCTTGGAGAGTCTTTTCTTTGCTGCTGAAGAGCATGTAATGCAGTTACCCATGTACAACTTTCTCAAGGACTTCAAGGACTCGAGGCCCGGAATATCCACCAATTTCTCACAGTTTGTAAGGTTTAATTCTTCTAAGCTCTTTAAATTGGAAAGATCAGATATACTTTCCAATGAAATACAGTTTGCAAGATTCAACTCCTCCAAACTTGAGGGAAGTGGAGGGAGGGACTCGAGATTTTCACATTGGGACAGCCGAAGCTTTTTGAGAAGCGAGAGGCCCCTTAGGCTGGATGGAAGTTTAGAAAAATCATTTTGACTCAGATTCAGGAACTCTAATGCCGACAACTTCTCAAAATCATCTGGAATTTCACCAGTTATTCTCCATGCACGAGCATCAAGATCTTCTAGCAACGAGAGATTTGAGAAAGATGTTGGCAAGAGTGTAAATGACTCGGGTTGCTCCTGTGTACTGTGTTTCTTTGCCATTTTCAGTACCATTAAACATGAGAGCATGCCAAAGCTTTCTGGTAATTTGGCCACTGCAGTTTCCTCCATATACAAATGGTGCAAAGACTTCAAATTTCCTATTGAGGGTGGAAGTTTACGGAGCCTTCTACACTGATTCAATCTTAACGTAATAAGATTTTCTAACATCCCAAAGGACTCTGGCAACTCGGTAATGCTGGCTTTGAATATGTTCAGATAAGTAAGAGCAAGCAAGCTGCCAATCGACTCTGGCAGAGATTCAAGAGAAGTACAATTCCACATCCGAAGCTTCTCAAGTGATCTCAAGGCACCAATCTGACTAGGGAGACCCGTAATTGGGGTCCCATCTATCTCAAGATTCACAAGAGAAGCCAATCCTTGAATCGAATCTGGCAATTTGCTCAACTGGCTGCCTCCAACAAATAACATCTTCAGATATGATAACGAGCCAATAGAATTTGGTAACTCAGTGATTGCACCACCCTTAATTAACAACTCTTTCAATAATTTGAGATCGCCAACAGTATCAGGAATTGCAGTGAATGATTCACAAGATATCGAACTAAGTTGTTCAAGGTTCTCCAAGGATCCAATAGAATCAGGCAATTTTTCTAATGCAGAATGATTAAGACGAAGTTCCTTCAGAGAAATAAGCTTCCCTACACATCTTGGCAGCTGTTTAATACGTTTGCAACCATCTAGGATCAGCTTTTCAAGTTTTTCAAGACGGTAAATAGAATCAGGCAGCTTCTCTATGCCAGTTTTATCAGCATAAAGTTCTTTGAGTGATATCATGCTGCCTATGCCCTCTGGCAATTCCTTCAATTTATAGCAACCGCTGAGAACAAGGGTTTGAAGATTTTTCATCCCCAAAACATCACTTGGGAATTCAACAAGGTTTGAACAGCCTGTCACGTCCAAGTGACGTAAGGACTTTAAACTACCAACTGATTTGTGAATGTTTATCAGACTCACACAATTCTCAAGAACAATCTTTTGCAGCTTTTCATGTCCAGATAGATCAGGAAGAGAGGCCAGCTTGGGGCAACCACGCAGAATCATAACCATCAAGTTCTCATCCAACTGCAACAAACAAAAACCCAATTAATAATAAATTGCCATAAATTAGTTAGGACCAGCAGAAGAAACGGGCATATGTGAATTAAAGTGACAGAAAGCAGGTAGTGTGTAGAACGAAAGCTTCCTGAGATTTCCTTGCAGTCGTACTCTCATAGTTAAAATTGATTTTATCAGCGATAATCAGCTGAACATCATGGTGGTTAGCTGCTTGTGCTAATGACAAGTATATATCCTTACCTTGTTAGGGTAAGAACTCCACACCCGTTCGATTTTGCTTTCCGAGAGATCAAGGACAGCAAGCTTTTGGGGACAAAAATCAGAAGGAAGAGTTTTCAAAGCACATCCTTGCCATTGAAGCCACTTGAGCTCACGAGGAAGAAGTTTAAAATTTCCTTCCAGCTTTACATGATTGATTTGAAGCAGTCTTAGATTAACCATCGATTCAAAGGATTTTGTGTAGATTACCACCTCTTTCCCAGTCCCGGGTTTCTTTACAAACTTCCTTTTGTCCATGACAATACCCTCGATGCTTCTTGTTCCCTGTATATGGTCAGTTATGTGGAAAATTTAATAAAAAGTGGAAATAATGCCAAGCAGGAGGATTAAAAATAGCCAGCACTATATAGAGTATCATCTAGGAACTAAGGTTAAATTTTGTCATTATATTTCTATTTTATTGAATTTTATCATTATACTTTTAATTTAGTTAAGAAACAAAAATTAATGATAATTTATCACTTGCATTAACAAAACATTCAATTACTTTTTGTTTAAAAATCAACGAAATTAAAATATATATTAATATTAAAATTTTAATAAAATTTAAAACTTGGCAATTAGATCTACATTGAAGCTTTTGTTAATAGCTCTAAATGGTAAGGTAACCGAAATATAGCTAAGGATTAGATTAATATATCCTCCAGGATTCGGAACAAATAGTTTTGCTCAGCAAAATTGCAACTCAGTAACTAAGACCAAATTATAGTGATTGCCTTACTGCTCCACTGTTACACAACAAAGAGGAAGATGGAAATTCATGAATGAACTGTAATTAACTAAGGGGTAATTGTTTATGAAGTTGGTGGAGGTCAGCAATACTCCTCCACCATATATATACCACTCACCACCAAACCCCTTCACAGAGAGGATTCTGGTTATAGAAAAATAAATGCATTTTGGCATCCTGGCTTCAGACAGAAAAAATTGGAGACACAAGAAATAAGTTGGTTTTGTTAGCATCTTTCCTAGATGGGCTTCTGTCATATACAGGACCGCTAGCTAAAGAACTTTCCTCTGGTAGATTTCCAATAAAATTAGATGGAGAAGGGCGTTGTTGAATCCTAGACCTTGAAGAAATTTGACTAAGCTTATGCATTTTCCTTTTTTGGCAGAGAAGCAGACCAAGCGCTTATGTTGGAAACCAAAGAAATTTGACTTCAAACTGGACACTAGTCATGCAGCCACTAATGCATGCATAAGAAAAAAAGTCCAAATATAAGACGAGGCAAAGCACTCTGATCCATATATATACCTTGTAATTTTCCAAGACAGTCATGATGTCATTGCGTGCCCATAGTCTGCTGCGCATTCCAAGATCTCCAGAGTCCTTATCTTTAACAATTTGTCTTCCCATGTCCCTAAGTTGATCATGCATCCACAAAGAGTCATTCCCAGTGAACTTAATCAGAGATTTTTCTTCAAGAACTCTTATTGCTATTTCAGCTTTAAAATCACATCCTTTAAATATGTCAATCATATCCTCTCTCTTCATTTCCATGTTGACAAACAAGCATGCTATATCAAGGAATATGCATTTGTTTTCCCTGTCCAGCCCATCAAAGCTTATCTTTAACACATCCTGAAGCTCGCGAGGACGAATGTCTCCCAGCTTCTTCAAAGCATCTTCCCATTCTGTTACCTTCCTTTTATCAAGCAAAAACGAACCAAAGACTTCCAGAGCCAAAGGTAGATTCCCGGTGAGAGATACAATTCTCTTGGACAATTCCCGAAAATCTTCCGTCGGTTCCTCTCTTCTAAGTGCATGATAACTGAAAAGTTGCCGTGCCTGGTCAACATGCAACTCCCTGACCTCATAAAACTGATTCACATGATGTCCACGTAGAACTCCTGTGTTTCGAGTTGTAACAATAATTCGACTTTTTCCATCATTTTGCCCTTTGAAAGTTCTAGCACCTAGTGCATGAAGTTGGTCTCCTTGGTCAACATCATCCAGGACAAGTAGAACGTTGTTGTCGTGAACAATCCTTGTGATTGTTGAGGCATTAGCATCAACGTCATTCAAGGAAAGCACAGCACCAGGGGAAAGGTCGCCAATAAGTTTTTCCTGAAGGGATACTAAACCATCTTCTTGTTTTGAAAGTTCTCTAACATCTGAGATGAAGCTGCGGAAGCGGAAGTGTGGGAGGATCTTGTTGTAGACGGCCTTGGCAAGGGTTGTCTTACCAATCCCACCCATGCCATGAAGCACCACAACCTTAATGCCATTGGACTTCACGTCTAACAAATTTATTAAGTCTGTCACGCGGCTGTCCAGTCCAACGGCATAGCTGGCCACTTTCTTTGGTGTGTTGTTCAATTCTTTCAGAACCTCTCTCAGCACAACCCGAATCAAATGCTTTTCGTCACTGCAAATAAACGAGATTGCACCATATTAGTGAGAAGAACGAAAATAACCTGATCAAACCCAGCCTCTTAAACAATTCTCGCACGTCTTACCTATTAATACCATATTCAAGCCATAATTAGTGATGAATATTTGTTTCATTAGATTAATTGTTGATATTTTTAATAATTAATGAAACCAAGGGCTCAATATCCTAAGTGACGCCCATGTGCAATAACCAATTACAATTTACTTATAAATGATAAAACAAATTATATGACTTTTGCCCCACTTAACAATCAATCATAAATTCATCTATACTTTTTTTTTTTTGGAAGTAAAAAAAGTTGAAATTATACAAGAACCTGAGTGATAAAAAGCCCCACAAGAGAGGGAGGGCGGTTGTTTATATGTACATTCAAAAACATTAAAAATTAAGCATCTTCTTTATTTCGTTTTTTATTTTGCTCAAATATATATGATAATCAATCAAAAATGATGAGTGTGAAATAAGATCCATTTATCTCTTGATAATTAGTCTAATAATAATTACCTATTTGATCGCTGAAATTTTTGAGTATTTTTTTTTTTGGTTTAATCACTCAAATTTCAAATATAAAATGTTTTGTTGTTTTTTTTTTATCAACCAATCTTTAAATTTTGATTGGTTTATATTATGACATTCTACATCATCATTTTGTATCAAGTGGCCGCATCATCATTTTCTGTCCAGTCATTATTTTATTGTACAGATGTGGAATGGTGATATATATGAATTTGGCACTTGATACAAAATGATAACGTGGAACGTTAGAGGGTGAAGTTGTTAAATTTTAATGATTAAGTATGCACGACTTATGTAAAGTTGAAGGGCAAAATGTTATTTTTCAAAATTTAAAAATTAAAAGTAAATAAATAAGTAATTTACTCTCTAAAGATGTTTATATTAAGTTATGTAATAAGTGGAATTTAAAAAATCCTTGAAAGAATAAAATAATAGAAATTGTATTGAAATTTTTGGTGTTTCGATACAGTTGAATTTAATGGAAATTAAAAGATGAAGATTCAATTTGATTTTTGAGTTTGTTTTCTTCATAATCTTTCGAAAGCAAAATTAAAGATGATAAGAGGATAGAATAAAACGTTTTCTTTCTCTTGTGCTAATAATTAATAAAAGGAAATGTATTACAGGAAGTAGGATTTGAAGAATTTAGAATTCCTGCACCCCCTGCCAACGGTATTAAAATTGACAGCACAGATATAAAATGCAAATAGAAATGGAAGAAGCAGTCACGTTAAAGTGTCTTAAAGTAGTCTAGAGAGGAACCAAGCAGGATTAATAAACAAACTCCATTAGCCATTTAAAGAAGATGTACCTTCCTCTGCCGGAGTCATTCAATTTCAACTCAAACTTCTATGCATCCGTACCCTCGCAATAATCTAAAACATTTTCTTTTTCACCACTATTCACACTTTTACTTTACCAACACCTTAATTCTCCCATCAATCTATCTCATGGAAACATCAACTGTTAATTCAGCAGGCTTATCCCATATAGTGTTATAATAAATTATTTGGAAAATATATGAATTCAACCCTTGTCTTCAAGCACCCATAGTATTAATTACTAGCAATAAATTAATTGTCAACAGAAAATTAACTAGATCTGATCAGGTAAGGAAGGCATAACCTGTTGTCAGTGAAAACCCAACCAGCAATACCGCCAACTGTCTCCATGGCTTTCCTCCATTCCATCACCTTGTCGATTCCAAACCTGTTTTCGTGGCTCCGAAAAGCCTCCTCGAAAGGTCCTTTCTGTTTTCGAACATGAGACGGGTCAACCCCATAGAACACGGGCAGAATCAGCCTCCGCAACTTGCATATCCTGGCGAGTTCTTCAAGGCACCAATGGGAGGAAGCGTAGTTTTGAGAGAGAATCACAATTGAAGCAGCCGAGTCTTCGATGGCTTCGAGCAGACGCGGGGAGATCTCGTCTCCACGGTTCAAACCGTCGTCGTCTCGAAAGGCTCGGATACCTTTTCCTGTAAGCAAGCTGTAGAGATCCTGCGTGATACTGTGGCGAGTATCTTCGCCCCTGAAACTGAGGAACACGTCCCATCGGAACCTAAGAGCCGCTGGAGTAGTTGTTGAAATTTCGCCGTCGTTCACCATTTCTATTGGTTATTTCTCAAAGCTTAGCCAGGAATGAAATTGCGCATTCCTTAGAAAGATTACATAATAATTACACGAAGGAGGTTAGATTCGTAGAACCATCAATTTTAGTCAGTACAGTTGTGTGTTTAGAAAGGGCAAGAAAAGTAGTAGCAAAATACGTATTTTTGCATCTTTTTCTCTTTGTGGTGTGCGCATGCCAAAAGAATTCTAGCTGCTCGACAAACCGTACGGTAATAATAACAACCCTTCCCTAGGGCTGTTTTTTCATTCTGGACCAGGAGAGCGCAAAAGGTAAGGTGAAAGCAAGCAAGGTCTCTGGTGCTGCCACGTTTTGATAGCTAGCTTCCACTAATCCTGAGTTGCGCGTTGCACCAATTTCTGGGTGGCTTAATATTCTCGCTTGCGTGATGCTTTAAAGGGGAAATGGTATAAATGCAAAAGTGTGCTCTAAGAGTGAAGCTAATTAAATTGTGTGTTTAGAAAGGACAAGAAAAGTAGTAGCAAAATACGTATTTTTGCTTCTTTTTCTCTTTGTGGTGGGCGCATGCTAAAAGTAGTCTTGCTCCCCGACAAACCGTACAATAAATAAGAGCAACCCTTCCCTAGGGCTGTTCTGTCATTCTGGACCAGGAGAGCGCGGAAGGTAAGGCGTAAGCAAGCAAGGGCTCTCGTGTTGCCACGTTTGGAGAGGTAGCGTCCTGAGTTGCGCGTTGCACTAATTTCTGGGTGGCTTATTGTTCTCGCTTGCGTGATGCTTGAAAAGTAAAATGGTATATGTGCAGAAGGTTGTTCGAAGTTCGAACCAGAGAAAACCTAAAGAGCAGGAAAAGAACTTTGCGGAAATAAATATATTCCCTCTCATCAACACGAAAAAGTTTGCCTACCCCTATTTATTAGACCGGAATGAAAAAGTGACTCTGTTATTAATTCCAACTAACTACTAGTCAGCAACTAACTATTAACCACAATTAAAGAGTAATTATAGAAAATAACTAGACAGTAACTTGTTAAGGTAAAAGAAGCTTAGACTAAATGCTGCGTTTGGCCTCTTCAAGTTGTACGGTGCGTTTTTGCTTCTTTAATGTAGGCCCATATGAGAAACATGCCAGCTCCTTTCTTCATCAGTCCCTTGTATCTCAAGAAGAAATTCCAAATTCTAGCCTTCAGTTAATACTCCCCCTTAAGGTGAATTATGAATGTTATGAGCATTCAACTAGCCTAACAACAGATGAAATCGTTTAGGTTGAAATGCTTTGGTAAACAAGCTTGCCAATTGAAACTCAGTTGGAATGTGTATTGGTTCAATAACTCTTGCTAAATCCTTTTCATGCACAAAGCGACAATTCTTTTCAATGTGTTATGAATGTTCATGAAAAATTGGATTTCGACATAAATAAATGACAGACTGATTATCACAATAAAGCCCTACTAGAATTTCTAACTTTTCTCCAAAATCACCTAATAATTGTTCAACCAAATAATCCACAGTAAACAATGGTCATGGCTCGATACTCTGCTTCTATAAAGCTTTTTGCAACGTTTGCTTTTTGCATTTCTAGCTTACTAAAGAATTGCCAATGAAGATCGTATATCCAGTCACCAATCTCTATGTCTGGGTAACCTGCCTAGTAAGGTTGCCCAAACATTATTCGAGAAAACTTTAATATGAAAATTTGAATTTGTTTTCAATAACACTCCTTGACCGAAAGCTCCTTTCAAATATTTCAGCACTCTTTGAGCAGCTAACATATGAATTTTTCCAAGCTTATCCATGAATTGGGATAAGACTTAGACAGCATAACTAATATCAAGCCTAGTAAATGTAAGATATAAAAGTTTACCAACTAGCTGCCTATAACTTGTTGAATCTGCCAGTTTTTTTTCATTAGTGAGTTTCTTTAATTTGTGATTGTAATCAATAGGAATTGTTTCTGGTTTTGCCCCTAGTAAACCATATTTTTCCAGTATATCAAGGGTATATTTGCGTTGACAAAGTGAGATTCCTTCATGTGACTTGCCCATTTCAGTGCCAAGGAAATATTTCACTGTACTAATATCTTTCAACTTGTATTGTAATTGAAGGTAGTACTTGACATGATCTGCAACTTGAATAGGAGAGCCGCTTACCAAAATATCATCAACATACACTAGTAGAGCAATGAAATCCTCACTTTTAGTGCCCATAGTAAACAATGAATAATCTGCCATAGATTACTTAAAACCATATGCTATCAAGCCAGTAATAAACTTTGAATTCCATTGATGAGATGCCTGTTTAAGTCCATATAGAGACTTTTGCTGCTTATAAACCAGTTTAGACTTGGTAGAGTACTTACCCTTAACCACATAACCAGGAGGAAGATTCACGTAGACTGTTTCATCCAAATCTCCATTTAAAAATGCATTGTTAATGTCAAGTTGAAATAAATACCAGCCTTTGGTTGCTATTAAAGCAATGAAAACTCAAATTGTGGTTTGATTTGCAACAAGACTAAAAGTTTCTTGGTAGTCAAAACTTTCCATCTAGCTATAGCCTTTAGTTACCAATCTTGCCTTGCATCTCATTAAGCTTTTTAATCGCACTATTGGCAACTGCCATGTTTTTGAACCTTACGAACCCTATCTTCTTTCCCCTCATGCTCTTTATAATAGGGATAAACACAATTACAAGCTCTCCATATCGTTGACAAACCACCCTTAATTCTCACTATGCCACTTTTGGTGGTAGATCTTTCACAAACACTATCACTGCTCCTCCACGTTCTCCTCATAATCTCCTCCATTCATTCCCCTCGTTTCTCCTCACCTGAATATCATAATCTCTAATATTTATGCTTCGGTTAATTCTTTCATCGTCGTAGTGCACCACCTGACCACCATTCCTAACCCCATATCCACCGTAACTACCATACCTATTAGATAGCTAGGTTGTAAGCTTGAGGAAACAATCTTGAGGAATATGAGAGTTGAGAGAAAATAGGAAGAGGGTGGTTGGATTTTTAAGGAAAAATCAAGTTTTTAACCAAATGGGGAAAAATTTAAGGATTTAAGGTTTTAAATGAGTGCGTGTGAGACCTCGACCTCCATAGACACGTAATTAAAAGTAAATGCGATAAAACGGACTAGGGGTAATTTCGTCATTTTCCTTAGTGAGCTCCTAGCAGTAGGTTTCAAACAATATTAAGGCCTAAGTAGGCCTAAGGTATAAATGAATGATGAAAATAAGGATAAAATGACGAAGGAAATAGAAATAATGATGATTTCCAAGGTAGGGGCAAAATGGTCATTTTTCATCTCGAGTTGAAATTTTAAGTTTTCGTGAACTCGAGTATTTTTAGACTATTATGGACTTTGTCCCAGTGTCAAAAGGGTAAAAAGATTGTGCAAAAGGATTAGAGGAGAACAAGCCAACTTGTTAAGGGCATTTTCATAATTTAAGTAGAGTTTGGATAAGCTTTAGCTATAAATATCATTTTTTCCAGTAGCTTCTTCATTTCTCTAGCAACTTATTCTTCTTCTCATCCCAACTCACATTTCTTTCATCCTCCATGAAAGCTTCTCTCAAAGCTTCCATCACCTTCTCAAGTTAACCTCAAATTTCATGCTTTTACATACCTTGTTATAAGGTTTTTCATACTCTTTTACTCTTTCACCTTAAAAACCCTCAAAAGTCTTACTCCTATACTTTCTCTCACTAGCTATGGGTTTTAGAAAGAGAAAGAGAGAGCTTCTACAATAACTTGAAAACTCTTAAAAAGGGATTCAATTATAAAGCTACCAAGGTGAGTAGTGAAGTAGAGTTGATTTTTAAGTGTTAAGAATGACTAGTGATTAGACTTGTCAGTGTTTTGTAGTTGAGGTTGTTTATTCATTTTAGAGTGATTAGGATAGTGAAAATAGATAGCCACTTAATGGCAATTGGAAGCTAGTTAGGAGATAGCTTTTAGAATTTATAGTTATGTGAATTGAGTTAATTGTGATGCTATTGTGATGATAGGTTCCAACGAAGCCCCATCGCCCCATTTGGACCATTAGAGGAAGTTGGAGTTGGGTAAAGATTTAACAAATACCAGTGAGTAAACTTGCATTTCAAAATATTTTGGAAAGTGCCTACATGTTTAAATAAATCATTTGAAAGTTTCATTTGTTTTTGCTTTAAAAAAATATACTTGGGGAACAAGCCCTTGATGAAATGTTTCTATCTTGTGAAATGTGCAATATGAATAGTTCATGCTTTATCACATTATATTGATATGTATATTATGCTTTGGATGCTCCTTTTGTGTGATAATGATGACCCAACTATGTGCGGTGTGGGAGTGCACATGAGCTGATGATGACCCAGCTATGTGCGGTGTGGGAGTGCACATGAGCTGATGATGACCCGACTATGTGTGAGTACGGAGTGCACATGATGATGATATTGCATTGTGTGTGTAGAGAGTGCACATGAGCTGAGTGTGGCGGGATGGTATGCATGATGATGTATGTGTATATATATATATATATATATATATATATGTTATAAGTAAAGTTTAATAAAATTATTGTGNCATTGTTAATTGTTCCCAAATTGCTTTTCATTTCAGCAAGAAAATGGCTTTTTGATGTAACAAGACCCCTTCAACTAAATTGCTCTATTTCTCACTGCAGCGAGATTCATTTTTGCTGCAGCGAGAAACTCTTTGGTATGCAGCCTTAACCCATGCTCTGAATTTCGCTACAACGAGAAACTCTTGGGTGGTTCCAAAATTCTGGTGCAGTGCTTTCAATTTGACAAAGATTTTGACCACCTTCTGTTCAGAACTGGGCAAATGGTAAACATAAAAGTTGTAGCTCATTCTCTTAGCTTTCTAATGACCTAAAAATCATGTCAATTGGACTTTTTTAGTGGGAGATATACTTGAAAAATCGAAGTATATGCAAACCAAGAATGCCTTTTCGCTGCAGCACGAAAACCCTCTGGTTGTTTGTCTTGCTTGGTCATTGCTGAATTTTCATTCTATTCAACTTTATGGTTCATCATGGATCTTGTAACATTAAGGGATTAAACATTCAAAGTTTGAAATAAGGGGCTTTAACCAAAAATTAGACTAAATTGTATGGTTTATTGTAAGTGCGTCATGTTTTTTAAAACATTCCTTGTCATTGCTTGTTCCCTTCTTATGTTCACTCACTGAGTTTATACTCACTCTTTTAAATTGCATGTTTTCAAATCCACAGCTAGTGGGGACTGAGATTAAGGATACCTCTCGTATTCACCCCTTGGTAGCTATATGGCATTCAATAGCTGTGCCCTCACCCAAGTCACTCCGCTGGTCTTCAAGAATTTTGCATGTGTATTTACACTCGATGTAAATCGCTAAGATTTAGGCTACAAACAATAGATATATATGTGATATGATGATGCCATTTTGAGATGGCAATGAATGACAATATTTTAGATTAGTACAAATATAAATATTTTGTTACCTTGTCTATTATCGAAATACGTATAGTTGAGAATAAAGATTTGTGGTTAGAAATGATGGTGGAAATGATGAAATAGAATTTTGTAAATAGGCTTGCTTGGGCTTAGTGGGCTATGCCCATTGGGCCCTTTGCTGGTCATGGCCCGAAAGTTGGGTCGTGATAGTGAGAAAAGACTAAAATAACTTAATTTTTTCAAGTTTGTGCTTCATCTATTGATAGATCAAGAAAATCTATTGATAAATTTGGCTTGGGTTTCCATTTATCGATAAATGATGAACATCTATTGATAGACGTTCATCCTAGGTTTGATTTATCAATAGATGATGAACATTTGTCGATAGTTGTGGTCTAGAAAGAAATTTTTAAGTTTAAACATCCTTTTTTGGAACTTTAACAGTCCCAACTTCCAAATAGAGATGTATGTTTATCAGAACATGAATTTTCTAAGTCAAAATAATCCAAAATTTAAGTTTAGAAATGTCACATTAATAACTCACCAAGTTAGGTTACAAATCTAACCTTAAATCGAAAAATGAGGTTTCATAGTCCTTGTTTGATAGTTCAACAAAATAATTTTTAACAGGCTTAACAGAAACAAAGGAATCTAAAGAGCAAGCTACATGATCTATTTCCTTAGTGTCAATGATCCAAGACTCTCATTTAATCATGACATTAAATGCATAGTTGGCTTGATTAGACACACTACGAATAGTAAAGGAACAAGAATTTTTAATGATCATCCTGATAAGGTAGAATTTACCAAAGAAAATTATGCCTGCTAAGTATTTGAAATAGCAATTTTATCACCATCACCATTCAATCCTTGCTCATTAATGAGTGGCATCAGCTTATGCATTTGTTGCTTTATGGGTGACATCTAGCACATAGAACCAGATCTAGTACCTTCATTTTTATGATGAAAAAATGAAACATTGTTTGTATATGAGCTAGGTGTGACTACAGGAGCTGTGACACCATTAACAAAGAATTATCCTTCTTGAAATTACCTTTCTGTTGGCAAATTTAAAGTCAACTAGAAAATCGATAAGCCTAAAACATTTTTCCTTTACATGACCTGTAACGACCACTCCTCGATCGCTACCAACGTTTGAGACTTACGAGAGAACTCGTTAAATCTCGAACAAGCCTACACAGTTATCATTTATCAAACTATCACACATCCATTGGAAAATCTCATAACCATCACCATCTTATTAATAGCAAATATTTTCTATACATTGTATTTCATCATCATATAAACATAAGTTTATAGTGTACACCATTATTTACTTCCGAAACAAAATATACTATAAATGACCCGACCTCTAATAGTGGAGTGACTCGAAATGGAATGCTATGAGATGCCTTTACCTATGTTACAGTAAGTCTCAATGTGCTAAGCGATGCACTTGAACTGATTACTTATCTGCAAAAGGAAATAAGGGGGTGAGTCTCACAGATTTAGTGATCATCAACTCCGTGAGTAGGGCGTAGATGGTAAACAAGCTAAACGTAGAAGATTTGAATATATAAAACATAAGAACATGTAAACCATTTAAAAGCAATTGGGACATTGTGCCTTGCATATAAAACCAAAGATTTCTATGCAAGAAATCATTTAACCATCATGGTGTCAAAACCAGTATGAGTAAGAGATTGCTATCATCGAAATCGTTTAACAACTTGCTCAAGGCAATTCAACGTAAACATGCATGCTCCCATAAAAATCAAACATTATCAAAGCTTTTACACAAGCTCATAAGTCAATTTCGTAAATCGCCTCATACGCGAGGAGTTAAATCCAACATCTTAGTATAAATAGGGGAGCTACGAAAAATCTTATAGTTTTCACCATGTGAAAGCGTACAAGTTTGAAAACCAAAAGAGATGCCACTCTTGAGTAGGAAAGCCTAATATCAACACGTGGACCCATTTCCACGTAATAATAATTCTAGAGCATCGCTTTCACTAGATTCCCACATGTTATGACAGTCTCGACGATGTTGACCGACATCGAAGAAATCAAGTGGTCTCAACCGCAAATATCACTTGTGGCCTAGCCACATATAACAACCCATGGCCTTGCCACGTATATCTTAGACCATGGGCCCAGCCATGTCTAACAGTCCGTCGGTGACCCAAAGGTTCTCTAACTAGAGCTCACTTGCGCATAAAGGTCACGCTTATCCGATGTGACATCCAACCTACTCTCGAATCTTCTGGTTTAATTAAAACCATTCAGAATCCAAATCGGGTTTTCAAAGGATCATTTCAAATCATTTTCAAAATACCGATCACAGTATCATGATAAAATCCCCTTTTTATAAGACTTACATTATAAACCTTTGCATGAGGCTTTAATATCAAAGTGGCATGGTGAATATGTGATTTAACTCATGAATGCACATCATACAAACAATAAGGCACATTTCGGATAGAAATCGTATTGAAAAGCTTGTTCCCCGGCTTTAAATCCTTTACGTATATAGCTTATATATATATATACACAAATAATCAAAGCATTTTCAAACATTTACGCATCCACAAAATACTTAGGATTTTACTAGCTAATGCTTTCCACAAGTTTGCATTTAAAGTAAATCATCATATATATATATATATACAAAATTAGAGAAATTTTAAAATAGACACCCTCTACTCAGCTTTCAATGACGGGATATCACTTCGCCACTTATCCGGTTACTTTTCTCTTTTAGGTGATCACCACGGCATCCTTTTTCCACTTGCACACTTCCTAGCAATAAACCAAACCTAATAATCTTAGTGTTTATCACTCCCATTTTTTTCTTGATTCAAACATTACCATCATGTTAATAGCTCATACTATGCTAGAATCACCATTCTTCCTCACTTAACCTTTGCATATTCATATACATCTTGACACATTGTTCATTAAAGGAATTCATATCTCTTACTTGTGTAATTCTTTACGTTATGTGTACCGACAACTTACTTATATCATTAAGTGCCCATTTCAACCTTTCCAAGCAATTCTCATTCAAATCCATCTTATATTTTTATAACTTTAACCATATACATGGCAACAACAATCATTCTCATTTTACTCAATTATTTGCAAGTTTACATGTATCATCATCTATCCAACTTTCAATGCTTTATTTCTCAATCCACCATTCACATTATTCCTTTTTCATTTCTTTCAAACAATAACATAACAAACAACTTAACATGTCCATCTAGCTCATGCATTTTAGATCCTTGTAACAACCATTAATCATGCATACGACAGCAATTATAAACCTATTTCCACCAAGCAATTTCTAAGCTTATGTGCAACACTATTCATATTTACATGCCGCCACTAAGCACAACATAAATTTTCATTCATGCATACCACATTCTTAACCCTTTAAGCCTTTCACAACAACACATGTCCACACATTTATGTTTCAAGCTTTTCAACCAACATAATTGCTTTCTAACCATACCTAAGGCATAACATAAACACAACACATTGTTTGCCTTACCTTTGTGGTGGATTTGCTCTTGCATGCAACCTCAGTGTTATTCCAATACTCCTTTCACCAAGTTGCCAACATTTTACACAATCATTTTGTAATACCCCATACTTTGATATGGTGACTAATAAAGCTTATCGGATGCTAATTGAAGTTAATTATAATGTTTAAAAGTGATGAAAGGTGAAAGGAATAGTTTGAGATAAAATGTTTTACACGCGAGAAAATAATAATAAAATAATAATATTTTATTCAAAAAAAATTTATGAGATAAAAAGTGATTCGGAAGTGAATTGAGGCATAATAAGGTATTTTGGATACCAAGGAGACAAGAGTAAAATTTTGAAATAAAATAATATTTTATTAATAAAATAATATTAAAATACTAATATTTTATTCAGTGTTGAAATTTTTCATGAAGAAGGGGTATATAGTCAATCTAAGTGGGGGAGAAGAAGAATGAGAAAATTTTAGAGAAAAATGACGTTAATGGAGCCGTGTGTCTTTATTAAGTAAAGATAGCGTGAGTACATAAATATTTTAAATATTATAGGGACACCGTGTTGGAGTACAAACTTTATACTTTATTTGTATATGTGTAGAAGAAGATAATAGAAGGAAATTGGAGTTAAATGAGTGTTGGGAGGACTAAATTAAAAAGGGAAGAAACTTAGAGGGCAAAACGATAATTTTAAACAAAGTTTGGTCAAAGCTTCCAAAGAAAGCTTTGACTCTCATCTTTATTAGCCCAAAATCGTCCTTATCCTCCCAACAAGATATTTCTTCTTCATTCTTGAAGCTTTCAACGCCATCTTCTCATTCTCCCCATGGAAAGTTAGTTTTCTTTCATTTTCTTTCCTTGTTTTCTTTTCATTTCCTTTCTTTTCTTGTTTCTTCCTTCTCCCAACTTCTTGTGCACCAAAGTTACAACTTCTAACCCCAATTTCCAGCACATCTAAACCCTAGGAGAAGAAGAAAGAAAAAGAAAGAAAGGAAGAAAAAGCTTGATTTTGTAATTCAAGCAAGCTAAGGTAAGGATTTTGTGTTTTAAGTTCATGGTTGGTTAAATCCTTGGAAAAATAATGAGTGAATCATTTTGTGGCAGCTATGGGGGCCATGGGTGTGAGGGAATTATGAATTTTGTTGGGTGAAATCCAAGCCAAAACCAAGTGGTAAGCTTCATGCTATAACTTGAAGCCTATGATTGGTTTACTATGGTGAGAATGATTGTGTACAATATGTAGTGTTATTGTGGTGTCATGGGTATGGTTGGAAGGCAATTATATTAATTGGAAGTTTGGAAAAGAAATGAATTGTGTGGATATATGTGTTGTTAGGAAAGCTTAAAAGGTTATGGATGTTGGTGCATATGAATGGATATTGATGTTATGCTTGGTGGCAACATGTAAATGAGAATAGTGTTACATGTAAACTTAGAAAGTGTTTGACGGAAGTAAATTTGTAGTTGTTGCCATATGTTAGGTAATTGTTGTGGAAATGATGGTTAAAGTTGATAAATATCCTTAGACAAGATTAGTATATGTGTTAGAGTTATAAATAAGTTACCGGTGTTTATAATCTAAAGAATTACGCAAGTAAAGGATAAAGGCAACTTTGGTAAAAATGTGTCAAGATATAAGTTAGTTGACTAAGGATTCATGATTGAAGGAAAAAGAGAACTAGGAATGATGTACACTGAAGGTATTGCATTTGAATTGTTGCTAGGAAATACAAAGGTAAAGTTAGAGTACTGTGGTACTGTGCTGGGAGAAATAATGAGTGACTGGCAAGTAAAAGTAGCTAGATACACCTCCGAACCAATAGCGATGTAATATCCCGTTATCTAAGGTGAGTGAACTTGCATTGAAAATATTTTGGGAAATGTATTGATATTTGGACAAAGCGTGTGAATGATTTTTATTTGATTTTTCCTTAAAGATTATGCATGGGAACAAGCCTTTATTAAAACGTTTTAAGTTGTGTGTGTGCAATATGATGAATCCTTGTGCCTTATATGATGTTGATATAAATATATATGTTGCGTATTGATAGTTAATATTGTGTAATAAATATAACCATGCGTGTGCACGCTATGGGGGGATGCACATGCCGGTGATGACGGGGTGCGGAAGTGTGGATGATGATATTGCTTGTGCACGATGTGGGGGGATGCACACGATGATGATATTGTTTGTGCACGATGTGGGGGGATGCACACAATGATGATATTGCTTGTGCACGATATGAGGGGATGCACATAATGATGATATTGCTTGTGCACGATGTGGGGGGATGCACACGATGGTATTAGCTGTGCACGATGTGGGGGGATGCACACGATGACTCTAGCTATGTGCGATGTGCTAGTGCACATGAGCTGGGTGAGGTGATGGTGGTGTAGGTGCTTATATATATATTTACTATATAGAGATGTTTGGAATTAATATGTGATTGCATTGATTATTGAAACTTGAGGATTGTCAATGTGTTCAATTTAACGTACAATGTGGCATGAATGGATCTTCCTTGTGGCAGTGAACACCCCTTCGATTTTATCTGGCCAGAATTTTGCTGCAGCGAGAGTGCCTTTTTGCTGCAACGAGAATCAATCTATTATGCTTGACTTGCTTGAATTTTACTAAAGTTTTCACTCTTTAACTTTTTGTGGTTCATGGATCCTTCATCATCAAGTGATTGAACAACCAAGGGTTTGAATCAAGGGTTTTTAACAAGAATTAAACTAAATTGCATTGTTTTTGAACTTAAGTGCATCATGATTTCTAAACTTCCCTTATTGTTTTCCTATGTTCACTCACTGAGTTTATACTCACGTTTTTTTTTAAACTTCATGTTTTAGGTTTCCTGAGTCAAAGGTGATTGGATCCTAGGACGAGGTGTTCCTCCCTATCCATTGCTCGGTAGGTTTACCATGACATTAAATGTTAGTAACCGTGCCTAGAGTCACTTTGTTGACGATCAAGTTCTAATTACGTGTATATGAATACTTGTTGTGAAATGTTGAGATTCATTTGTCAAACTATATATGTGTATTATGGTTGATGATGCCATTCTGAATGTATAGTTGGGTTTTATGAATTGTTTTCAAAGGAAATATATTTAAACGCTACAAATTTTGAATTTTAAAAGAGTATAGATTAATGTATAAGATTATATAAATAGACTTGCTTTGGCTTAGTGGGCTGAGCTCGTTGGGCCCTTGCGCCTATCATGGCCTGGAAGT
Organism: Theobroma cacao; assembly: GCF_000208745.1. NCBI lineage: Eukaryota > Viridiplantae > Streptophyta > Magnoliopsida > Malvales > Malvaceae > Theobroma > Theobroma cacao. The sequence continues at coordinate 29,885,605 of NC_030851.1, forward strand.
TGTGCTGTGACACATTTCCTCACAATATATAACCAACCGTAGGCCTCAAATTATGGTATTATGCTTACCATTTCTTTTCCACTTTGAATCCATCATGCACTCATGATTTTCATAGCTTTGCATGTCTCTAAATCCTCTCCATTCAAGCCAATCTTTGCTGCCACAAGACATTTCATATAGTCACTAGCCCAGTTTCAAGAAATGTTCAAGCTAAAACCAAAGTTCTTACCTTATCTTGCTTAAATCACAAAACCGAGCTTTACACTTCCTTCCACACTCCACGGCTTCTCTCTTGAGTATTTGAGACTCATTGGGTGATGAAATAGTACAAATCTTCAAGATGAGGGAGGAAACCTCTCGGTTCCTCTTGGTTTTGTGCAAAATCGAGCCTTGCCTTCCTTTCTATCTTTTTCTTCCTTTCTTTCTTTCTTTTCCTTTTTCTTTTCTTCTTTCTCTCATTTCCTTTCTCTTTTCTTCTTGGTTATGGGCAAACTCCTCAAGGCCAAGCCTTGAAAATGGTTTCCATTTTGTTTATTTTTGCCCACACATGGGCGGATTGCCCAAAGCCACCTTTTTCCATCATTTTTCTTTTCTTTTCTCTTTATTCTCCTTGCATGGGCGGATTGCCCAAGGTTTAATGACTCTTTGGCATCTTTTCCTCTTATTTTATGTGATAAAATCACATGGCAAAAGGCTTGCAACCTTTCCACCCGCCATTTGCATTTTCATTCTTTACTTTTCATTTTTTTATTCCATGCACTATATTTACTTCATGTCTTATTTAATCATTCATTGTCCCATCCAAATCATATGCAACCCACTTTCTTCTTTCTTCATTTGACCACTATTGCACCAATCACATTTCATGCAAACAAATTTTAATATTATTATTTCTTTTACTTTACATGGTGCAGGTCCCTTTTTACACCAAAGTTTGCATGTAATAGTAACTTCTACATATACATCTCATATTCCTCATAATCTAGCATTCCTTGGTTAAGAAATTCCCCTTTTTAACTTTAAATATTAAAATTACAAATGAGTCCTCAAACTTTTCCTTATTTACCATGTGACCCCTCTAACTTTCATCCTTTATAATTGGGTCCTTCTAACATTTCTTAAACTCCAATTTCCTTCTATTTTCCTTCCTTTACACGTGTACAAACAAAATATAAAGTTTGTACTTCACCACGGTATCACCATAATATTTAAATATATACTTACCCGCGCTCGCTTTATTTAATAAAGACATGCAGGTCCCACTAATGTTGTTTTTCTTCAAAATTCGTTCTTACTTCTTCTCTCCCACTTGAATTAGTCGTATACTCCTCCTTCGTGACTAATTTCAATAGTTAATAAGATATTTAATATTTTAATATTATTTTATTAATAAAATATTATTTTATTCTAAAATTTTTCACTTGTTTTCTCGGGACCCAAAATGTCTTATTATGCCCTGGTTCACTTCCAAATCCCCTTTTATCTCGCTAATTCATCCTTGATAAAAATATTATTATTTAATTACCATTTCCTCGTGTGCGAAATATTTTATTCCAAACTATTCCTTTCATTCATCGCCGCTTCTTGACACTTAGATTTATGTCAATCGACCCTTCGTCTTGTCGATAAGATCGTATTGGCTCCTATGCGAGGGTACGAGATGTTACATGACATTTTTTCCCACAATGGTTACAAACCAAATTAGATTTATTATTCTTCTTAGTGTCACTAGTAACCACTATTGTAGCAGACTCAAGCACTAGATGTGAATAAAACTCAGACTCCTTTATGATTCTTCTTGCAAAGTAAAACTATATGCCTTATTAAGAGAAGGAAAAGGCTCTATTAACAAAATTTGAGATCTAAGTGCAGAGAAGTTATCATTAAGACTATTAAGAAACCAAAATACCATAACCTTTTGATGTTGATTTGAATTTTTCTTAAAACACTTAGGATGACACTTTCCACACTCATAATGTGGTAAAAGCCTATAGTTCCAAAGCTCCTTTAATAATTCCTTTAGCTCAACAAAATAGGAATCATCAACCATTGTCCCTTATGTAACATTGCCTAAAGTATGTTGCAAATTACATACATGAGTATTTTCTGGTTGAGAGAAATTTTGTTTTAAGGTTTCCCAAATATCACAAACAGATTTCATGTAGAAAATAGGAAAAGCTATTGGAGGTGAAATTGATTCAAGAAGCCAAGCAACAATTAAATTTGCTATGTGTCCAAGAAACATATAATGGATCAATTACTGTTGGTTTCTTAATTGTTCCGTCAAGAAAATCTAATTTGTTTCTTATGGACAATGCTAACACAAATGAACAATTCCATGAAACATAATTGCTAGTATTCAATTTAGGATTAACCATAACAGAACCATATTGATCAGTATTATAATACCCAGTACTTTAATATGGTGGCTAATTGTGAAACCCCGACCTCCACAGATGCGTGACTAGAGGTAGATTGTTGAGTGCATCAAATTCACATATTTAATGAAAGATTAAACACCTAATTAGTCTAAGTTGGACTAGATTTAGGATTGAATTTAGGTATTTTTATTTATTTTATTAGCTTAGTTTAATTTATGTTTAAATGTTTATTTTGAGTTAATGATGCTAGTTTTACGTTATTAATAATTATTTTATATTTTTTATCGGAGTAGGATTAAAAATAATTTCAATTGGTGAATAAAGGTGCATAATTAACTATTGCTCTATTTGCATATGTTTCAGTTTTTCAAGCATATCTCTCACTACAGAAGTCCAAATAACATGATTTTTAGACCATTAGAAAGCTAAGAGACATAGCTACAACTTTGATGTTTACCACTTTACTGACCAAAAAGTGGTCAAAATCTTTGTCAGAGTGAAAGCACTGCACCAGAAGAACAAAAATGGGGCATTTTTGTAAATTCCATGAAACTTTGATTGACTTTAGGATAAATATCTCATTTCTTCCAACACTTTCTCCTCACTTTCAGCAGTTTCTTCTTGTTCTTCTTCCCATCCTTTTCCCTCACCAAACGTTTTCCCCCTTCCATGGAAAAGAAACCTTAAAGCCTCTATAACTTTCTTGAATTAACTCCGATTCTCATACTTTTGTACACTTTTTCATAAGGTTTTTCATACTCTTTGACTTTTAAACCTCAAGAATCCTCAAAAGCTCTTCCTCTGGACTTTCTCTCACTAGTTGAACATTTTGAGAGAGAGAGAGATAGACTTTCTTAGATAGCTTGAAGAACTCTTGAAAAGAATTCCATTATAAAACCACTAAGGTTCCAACGAGATGCCATATCTCCATTTGGAGCATTAGACACAGTTAGAGTCGATCAAAGCAACAACAAAGACACTGTGAGTGAACTTGCATTAAAATGTTTTGGGATAAATGCATACGTGTTTAATTAAATCACCTGAAATGTTTTATTGGACTTTTCTTTAAAATGTGCATGGGAAAAAGCCCTTGATGAAATGTTTTTATGTGGTAAAATATGTGATATAATGAAACCATGTGTTCCTATATTATGTGGATATGTGTGTTATGCTTTGAGTGATAATGCTGTATAATAGCTATAACTGTGCACGTGACGGTGCTAATGGTGTGCGGTGTGGGAGTGCACATGCCGGTAATGATGTGGGCAGGAGTGCGTGTGATGATATTGAAATGTGCGTGTAGGGAGTGCACATGAGCTGAGTAAGGCGACGGTGGTGTACATGTATATATATTGCTATAAACAAGTTATGAAAATAAAAAAATTTGATTATACTATATAATATAGAATGCCTTTCCGCTGCAGCAAAAAACCCTCTGTTTTGCTTGTCTTGATTGGATATTTGCTGTAGTTTTCACTCTTTTCAACTCCATTGTGGATTATAAATCTTTCACCTTAAGGGATTAAATAATCAAGGGCTTAATTAAGGGCTTTACAAGAAATTAAACTAAATTGCATTGTTTTTAAAATAAGTGCATCTTGTTTTCTAAAACTTCCTGTATTGATGCTTGTTCCCTTCCTATGTTCACTCACTAAGTTTATATTCATTATTTTCAACTTCATGTCTAGTTTTCATGTTTGAAGGTAGTTGGATTCCTAAGCCGAGGTGCTTCCTCTTATCTATTTTCGGTAGGTCACCCTGACACTAAATGTTAGCACCCACACCCAGAGTCACTCTGCTGACGGTCAAGGTCTTTGTTTATGCACATATATGTTTAATGTGAATTTTTAAGATATATTTGACAAAATATCTATGTATATTTTAATTTATGATGCCAGTGCGAGTATTTACTTGGGTTCTACAAGTTGTCTTCAAAAAAATTAGCATTCGAACACTATTAAGTATAGATTTTAAAGAGATATGAATGATAGATAGACTAATGTACAGATTCATATAAGAAGGCTTGCTTGGGCCTAGTGGGCTATGCCTATTGGGTCCTTGCGTCGGTCATGGCCCAGGAGTGGGCTGTGACAAGTATGATGGAAATAATATGGTCATTGAAGTTCCTTAGTCAATGAAGTAATAGATTGTATTTTAGATGAATCAACCATCAAGAAACAATACTTATGAATATTAGAAACAATCTAATAGTAAGAATCGACAATACAAAAAGAACAATCTAACCTGAAAATGAAGAATGAAAAACTTATGACCTAGTTGAAGGACACAGAAGCCCTAACAAGGTTCTGATACCATGTTCGTGTTAGCTTTAAATTATTATAGTTTTGATTATAAAAAAAATGATCAAATTTGCTTGAATATGATATATGATATAAGTTGCAAGTATGAATCTAAAGAATGAGTATGTACTAATATTTGATCTTGAATATATCATCATTCTTATTTTGAGAAAATTGTTTTATCAAGATTGCTTGATCATGGAAAATTGTTTCTATAAAATTTCCTCATGTTTTGTGAAATTGTTTTCATACTACTTCTTTGTGGAAAAATGATTTTTGAGCATAATTTTGAAACATAAAAGGTTGGATAATGTGATAGAAATATGAGCACACCTGATGACTTACACTCATACTTATTCAAGTTGCCTAAACAAGCAAAATTGAGTTAAAAAAAACTGTCTTTGATTTCCTTGTGCCTAACATAGTTATTATAGATATTCAATATATCATGCTTGAATAGTTCAAGATGATTGATAATGAGCTTGAAAATTTTAATTACTTTAATTAGTACTTTTAAAGCAAAATGAGCTTATATGAGAAAAATGTTGTCATCCTTTAAGTTTAGAATGATTTATGAATTGAATAAGTTTGTTTCATAATGAAAATACTTATGACATGTTCTTATTGGATGTGCATGCTTGCTTGTAAGCTTGAATGATCATAAGGGCATTTTTGGAACATGATTGTGAGATATTTGCAAATGACCCTTGACATGCATAAACATGATTCATTATACTCATTACACATTTCATAAATCATTTAAAGCATAATTGAACAAAATTGAGTGATATCGAGCTAATGATTTTTCACAAAGCATGTCTAATCTTGAATGTTTCAAGTTGAAAAGTTTGTAAATAAAGATTGAATTTTTATCAATTGATTTTTTTGCAAAATCCTTTTATTCTCTTTGATTGAAATTGATTTATTGTTTTTGATGATATAGCATGGTTAAGCAAAATTGATTTGATACATGATTGCATAAACCCATTTTGCTTGATATTTCTTTCATGATTTATGAAATAAATTGAAAGAGTTTCTTAAGCATAATCATGAGTATGGTAATTAGACATTAATGATATTTTAAGCAAATGAAAAAGTCTTCTTGTAATGCTTGAGGCTACAATGATTTCAATGATATAAAACTTGAACAAGTGTGCCTTATGTTAAAAAATGCTATTATAACTTGTTCTTGTTGCAAATGAATGCTTGAATGACTTTAAGGGCATTTTTGTCTATATGTTGAAAAAATGTTGAAAATGTTAAATTTGATGCTTATTATGCTTAAACATCGTTTAAAATGCTTGTACATTTTATAAGCTATATTCATGCATCATAATGAAAATTTAACATGCTTGAGCATATTAGAGATATGATTCTTCAAATGAGCATTTCAACCTTTTAGTACTTATGAACAATGAGCAATAAAAGCCAAAATTTGAGTTCATATGTTTTTCTTGAAAAATCTTTGATCATACATGTCCAAAATGATGTTCTAAACATGGTTGAAATGAAATTCTAAATTGTTCTCACACAAATCCATGTTTTGAGATCATTGTACCTTGGAGCATTGCATGTTTTTCATTTTTTTTAGCTTTTTAATGTGCAAGGATACGTAGTCGACTCTTGAGTGCTCTAAAGCCAAAATGGACAGATTTTGAGTTCTTCTTACTTCACTTCTTATCCATTGTAATATTTTCCTCCATGAATTTCCTTTTTCAAAGATGATTATTGGCTTTTAAAAACATGCATTACGAAAATTCTCATGATCATTTGGTGCAAGTACCTGTTCTTGAAATTGCAAAATTGTTGAAGAAAAAAAAGAAAGATTTTCTTGATTACCTAAATCTATCTATTCCAAAGCAGGATACTTATATTGATATTATTTTTTTGTGTTTAATTAAAAAAATTTGAGAAATGAGAAATTGTTCATAAGTCTTCGATTTTATTATTTCTCATGTGCTTACATTGAAAAATCATGTCTTGAGAAAAGAAATGTCAATGTACTTATGTTGAAAAATCTTTTCAATGAATCCTAAGATCAATTTTTGAAATATGCTTTATGATTGTACTTAAATGATTGTTTCAAGATTGATTCTTTGATTATACTTATGAAATTGATCATGATGAACTTGTTGAACTTCATGAAAATAAATTTTAATATATCTATTATATTGTTCAAGGCATATGCTTACATGATATTTCATTTTGCTTGACCTTAAGGTTTGAAGTTAAAAACTTGACTTGAGCTATGCATTTGATTATGAATTTAATTGTCAAGTTTGATCATGGCATATATCGTGAGTTGACATAGTTGAAATTTATTTTGAATATGTATTTAAATGTTAAATATGTCTTCATTGAGCCTTAACGTTTACATGATCTAAAGATTTTACGTGCATCCAACTTTAGCTTATAGGTCACCATAAACAACTTGACATATCAAATAAAATATAGCCTATAGCTTTAGTTAGCAATGAATGCCTAATGTGCTTTGATTAAATATCTCTTTCTTGAATCTTGACAATTGGTATTTATTGATGATTGAATGTTCACTTTGAATATATTCATGAGTTGAGTGCTTTGTTTTCAATTTTCTTTAGTATCACTCATGAACTATAAAGAATATTGAGAAATAGCATGTACCACATTAAAATTCAATACTTTTTTTTTGTATATGTTTATATATTTGTGAAAAATGGAATCATGATTAATGAAGATAGCCATTTTATTTTTTGTAGTCATGTCTATGCTTATTTGATCATAACCCTCATACATGATTGCAATAAATGCAAAATGCTTTAGTCATGCTTCATCAATAATGATTTGCCTTTTGTAAAAGTTCTCCTTGAATTGACAATTTCATATATAATTTGGAGAATACATCTTGCAATGCTTGCTTTAACAAGACTTGGATGAATGTCAGCTTGAGAATGATTTGGAAGAATACTCATTAAAAATGCTTAATGATTATATATTTTTTTTAATTTCTCCTTGAGTTGCTATTTTTATATATGAATTAGGGAATTTCCTAGAAATGCTTGATCGATACTACTTGGTTGATTGATATTGAGAATAAATAATGAATGCTTGATGGTGATTAATTATTTATAATGCTTGATGATAATTGAGAATGATGCTTGAAGTCTAATGATACCTTAGACATGCCTAGGAACTACTTTGTAAATATTTTTTGAAATATGAGTATTGATGCATATGTTGAACATCTATTCATATACTCATACTCTTTTAGTTCCATGAATACTTGAGTATTAGGGAAATAAATTGAATATCCGTTTGAATGCTCATTTATTCTAGGCTCGTGATTTCTCTCCTAATGTTTGATCTATTAAGGATCTCTAGCAATTTGTGCTGAGCTTATGATTTCTTATGGGGGATTCAATTGTTGTCATTGATATCATAAGGAATTAATATCTTCAATAACAATGTGTGGTGAGAATTCAAGATTTGGTGTTCTTAGCTACCGATAACATCTTTCTAAACAGTAAAATAGATATTGTGCCTTATATTACTTCTTACTTAAAATTGAATATTGAAATGCATAATTGGTATTAAGCCTTAAGTTTTCTCAATTAATGTTTAGCTTTAAAATTAGCATCACGCTTTATAATTGTCTCTTCTTAGTTGTGCTTTAAATTGATCATATCTTTCTTAAATGTTTTGAGACTTGAAGTTGATATACTTGGAATGCTTAATGATAAGGGAAGTCTTTACTAGTGCTTTACGAATTGATATAATGAGCTGTAAAATGATTACATCTTTCATAATTGATATTGTGCTTTTACAAAGGGGGAAATTTTACTTATATCTATCAATTGGTATATTGAGCTTTAACACTTGGTATTGGAGTTGAAATATGGCTTATATGCTTATTGAACATCTTTATGCTTATCTTTCTTGAACTTTATAAACGTTATGTCCACATTTTGCTTACAGAGATATATACATGTGGCATTCTTATTGATGATTCTCTTGATGAATTAATACTTGAATGTGCTTAATGGGTATATTTCTTAATGACTTGGTTGAGGATATTAAGTGCATATATATGATGACTTGGTGACTTTATAGTTACATATCAATGGTCTTAATGCTTATAGTCTTGATGGATTTTGCTAACCATTATTTCTTGAGCTTAAATGTTTAATGCTCACTTTTCTTAACCTTTTGATATAACAAAAAAGGGAATAAGGTTTATGAGCAAATTTAATTTTATGCATATGTTATAGGGGAGATTTTAAAATCATTTTAAATGCAAATTATGCTCATAGTTTTGTCATATCAAAAAGGGGGAGATTGTTAGTTTTAAAATTATTATAGTTTTGATTATGACAAAATGATCATAATCCTTATTTAAGTAATCCTTGAGAATTTCTTGAAATGATTTAACTTCTATGCATTTGTTCTTACATTGACACAAGCTTGACTCTTGTAGTTATTGAACTATCTATAAGCTTGTATGACTTAGGTGTATGAGTGCTTATGATTCTCATTAATTAAAGTTTAATTTAAAGATTAAAGGAAAATCTAAATGCACCCATTAGGAAGAGTTTTGAATATCTTGTTTAATGATGAAAAAGAAAAAGGAGAGAAGGAAGACTAAGTTAAATAGAGTTTGATAGGTCTCCATGTTTAATTTATGTGTATAATGCTTAGTTATGGTTTTGTTGAATATTATGTGCTAGTTATTATGGATATTCCATATATCTTGCTTAGTTACTGTGGATATTGTACATCTTGTTTAGCTACTGTGGATATTATAGATATTTTATTGCAAATCTTTAAAGAAAACTAGATGCATTAACTAAGGGAGAGCAACTCATTATGCGTAAAGATTTGAAGCATTCATATTGAACATAGACATTGCACTCTTAATCTAGGAGTGTTTTGTTATCATCAAAAATAAGAAAGAAAGAATGTTGAATCTATATGTTTTTTATGATAGCAAAACATTCCCATTCATTGGTGTCTAATTATATTATTTAAGTGTGCTAGAGGCTTAAATTCATTAATATATTTTGCATTTGAAAGCAAATCAAGATGCTTGTTCAGCTGCGAGATGGGTTAGTTGGTTAAACAAGCAAAGAAGAAAAAGCTTTATTGAAGACAGATTAGTCTTAACTAATTAACACAAATCCTTAATCAATTAAAGCAATTCTGGGTGCTACACCAAGGATAGACAGAAAGGTTTTAACTGGTTAACACAAGGTTTAATCAGTTAAGTGGTTGCTGGATGTAAAACAGAAGCATTTTAATCGGTTAAAGGAAAGGAGTTTACTGGTTAAAGGTCAAAGTTAAAGTGTCAAGAAGCTTCAAATTCAAATTCAAAATATTGATGATCGTCCAAGGCACCAAACTAAAAGATTTAAAGTTGAAGACTTCTTAATTGGTTGGAGCCCATTTTAATCAATTAAGGATGAATGGAGAAAAGCTTCAATCAGTTAAAGGGAGTATTAATTTATTGAATAGAGGTTGGCCAAAAACAGTACTTGAAGGTGCTTGAAGCAAAAAGTTGTTAATCAGTTAAAGCTGCTGTTAATTAGTTAACACAAAAAAACAGACTGTGAGACAGAGAAGACTTAATCGACTAAGAAGTATGGTTAACCAGTTAAAAGCTCATTGTTAAAAATTTCAATTTAAGCACAAAAGAACAAAATAATAGCCAGAAACAGCTAGTTTTTGTCTCCAATAGCTAGAAGTGATTTTTCAAGTATTTAAAGCCTCTCCAATAGTTAAAAATCATATAAAGAAGTTATCCAAAGTGATTTTGAGATTAGAAGACCAAAAACCTTCTCTTTACACTTGTATTTCACTCCCATCCTTTGAAAAAGTATTTTAGCTTAACTTTGTACATCTTAAATCAGCTAAGTGATCAATTATACTTCATTTTTTCTTTATTTCTTATTTACTTAGAGTGTGAAAGACACTCTAAGGGGTAGATCAAGCTTGGGTTAGCTTGGTTGTTGTTGTAGGTTCTAACTTAGCCTTAGAAAATTTAGTTTTGGGTTTTGGTTGATCCCATGAAAAACCATTGTTGAAGGTTGTGGCTGAACTTGTGAAAAGCCATTGTAAAAGCTTGGTAGAAGCTTGGGAATTTCACTGATTTTAATGAATTGGTTTGAAATCCTTAATTGGGAGATCAAGGTAGTGGATGTAGGTCAAGGGGATCAAACCACTATAAATCATTGTGTTTTGTCTACTTCCTTTTATTTTCTTCTTATTCTTAGCACTTAAATCATTCCTCAAGCAAGCTTTAAACTTTCATTTTCAAATTCTTTTATTCTGCTCTTTACTTGGAAAGAATTTTTGTGTCATTTCAAAAGTGCGATTCAGCGCCCCTTTAGCACGCTCTTTGGGACCAACAATTCAAACTAGAGAAAAACTTAAGAACAAGGAAAAACATTTTTGTGGAAATGAATATATTCTCTCTTATCATTAACGAAAGTTTGACTACCATTATTTATATTTACAAAGTACTTAGGCGAAAATGAAAAACTGAGTGTTACTAATTCCAACTAAATACTTGTCAACAACTAACTGTTAACCACAATTAAAGAGTAACTATACAAAATAACTACACAATAACTTGTTAAGTTAAAAAAGCTTAGACTAAATGCCGCATTTAGCTTTTTTGAGTTATACGGTGCATTTCTGCTTGTTTAATGCAAACCCATATGAGAAATATGACCTTCTTTTTCATCAACTCCTCATTCTTCATCAATCCCCAATTTTTCAAGTAAAAATTTTATATTCCAGCCTTTAACTAATAAAGCAAAAGGAAACTTGTGATCTCTTTTTTACTTTAATTGGAAACCAAGAGGCATCCACCAGCTCAGTTGTTTAGCAAAATAAAACTAAAGAAATGGCCACTCATCCATCGTTTTCAAATGGATGAACAGTTTGTCAACACTAGAATAATGGTTCACTTTTTTTTTCACAACAACGGATTTTGGACATTATACCCATACAAGATATCAGTTGTGGGCATACTCATGCAAAATCAAAACAGGTGAAATTGCCTCAAATCATTCCCGTATATAGCATTTGCATCTAACATTAACATCATCTACACAATCCCAACACTGAACAACCACTTGTACAACCTAATGAGAATAACATATTTGTTTTGTATCCAACAAAATTTCTATCTCAATTTCTAAACTAAACCAGTTTTTCATTTACAAAAACCATTCACTAACCTTGGCAGCAAACAGCGTACACAAGCCACAACAGTGGCTTCAATAGTCGATTCCATCTAGGTTTGAGTCATTCTGGCTCACATCGTGACACAACTAGTAGCTAGATAAACAACATCCCTTGTCTCATTCCAGAGTGCCCCACCATATATTTGTTCAGAATCAATCATAAATAATTAACAGTTCTTGGGCCCTTTGCATTCCTTCCTTTGCCAAGCTATATCTGATGGAGTTGGATCTAAGTGGATTAATGTGTTTGTGTAAAACATGGATTTCACCAATTTTTTTTTATAAAGGAAGCAAGCAATCCAATTGCACAAGTGAAAAAACACATCATTCATATTGCAAGTGACATAATCACAACCTAAAAAATAAAAATCTATTAAAGTAAAATAAACGTACCTTTTGTTTCATGATTCTTATTTTTAGACACCTAGTGAATTATAGTGAATTCACTACTATACCAACAATTGATTTCTTAACCAAACAAACTTACCACTTATTCTTCAAGAATGCTTTCAACTTAAACCTTGAGTGGATAAGGTGTGGAATGCTAGATTATAAGATGCCAACCGATTTGTCTTTTTTTCTTCCTAAAAATTAATAGTTATTTTTCTTGCAAGAAATCAACCAAGAATGAGAGAAAGGAAGAGAGGTGCGGCAAAGTTAAGAGGACAAGGAAGAGACTTTCTCAAGAGAGATACATATGTTTCTTTTGTTCCAATTTCTTCTCTTTTTTTTTAAAACTTTTGCATCAAAAGTTTAATCAAAATAAAATACCTTTGACTTAATCTTGACCATCAATTTAGAGTTATGGATGCATCAAATATGCTCCATATAGATCAAACCTAAAATTAAGGAATAAATAATTTAATTCTTTAATTATCATTTAGAGTTCTTGATAAAATAAAAAACCTTGTTGAATAATGACTCTTATTTTATTATTATCAATCTTTACTTAAAAAGAATTAATAATAAATAAAAGAATGTTGGTCAAACATAGTCTTTTTTATCAGCATGGATGTCTAGATTCATTTTGCAAGAATCTTCCTAGTATTATCTTAATTTAAGATAATTCTTGTCTTTAATTAAGATAAAATATGTTATCTTGACAAAACTGAGACAAATATGTTTTCTTGTCTAGATTAAGACAAAACATATTTTTCTTGTCTTAAATTAAGACAAACATGTTTTCTTGTCTAAATTAAGATAACATGTTTTCTTGTCTAAATTAAGATAAACATATTTTCTTATTTAAATTAAGACAAAACATGTTTTTTTGTCTAAATTAAGACAAAACATGTTTTTTAGCTAAATTAAGACAAACATGTTTTCCTGTCTAAATTAAGACAAAACATGTAAAAGCTGTCATTTTTGTACATAATTTAATTAATGAAATAAAACAGGCATTCCAACTTAAACAAGTTGAATTCTACGAAGCTAAGTGGGGAATCTATTTGGACATAGATATTCCAAGCTCCAAGAAACTTAGAATTATTCATAATCTCATTAAGATAATTCAAGCTTATTAACCATGAAACCACTCCATCATAGATTCATGGTTGCACTCTTAGATTAACTATAATTACTGGAAATGATTCAATACTTGATATTTTCAATACTATATATTAATTATTAGTTGCCCAATTGCAAACCTTATATTGTGAACCCTCATAACCATTCAATGACAAAAGGTGAAATTATCATTTTACCCTTGATGTCAATTTTATCTTCTAGTCTCAGATTTCATCCAATTAGTGATTCAATACTCTAGATCTAATCTTTGGAGTATCAATATGTGATGTGTAGCTAATTCATCAATCTACTGGGCTCAGATTAATCAGCAATCTTCTCAAAATCACTAGAAGTGTTGTTAATGTTATTAAGTCCACTATTTGGATATATGTTCCTAGATGTTGACATCAATTATAATCTCAACATAAGAAGTCTAGATCAACACTTTATGATGATCATGCTCATGGTATATCAAAGATTATAAAGAGATAAAACACAAGTCCACAATCCATCAGGATTTTAGTTCTACTATAAACAAATGCATAAGTGTGACATCAAGATTTAAGTAGCGATTAAACTTAAATTTGATTCTCACATGATTCCTGTTCATGTTATAGTGTCATTACTCAAAGTCAACCATTCTAATGATGTGAGACTTATCATTCCCTTGAAGTAAATCACATTCGTTTCGTTGGTAGTAATCTAAACACTACAGCCTTAACATAATAAAGTGACCAGCTTTATTATATGGCTGTGAATAATTTTTTAGATTGAATTAAATTACATGTCTCCTATGTATGGCTCTTCATATAAATGTATTTTAATATCTCAATAGAATCATGGTACTTTCATAACTAGCTAATGAATGCTTACTTAAAACAAACTCTTCATCTTATTATCAAAATGTAATTTCATTACAAATAAATTACATGAAATTAAACATTTGAATATACTTGCTTTCTAGGGCACCATATTCTCAAATTCCTAACAATCTCCCATTTGCCCTAAAACAAGTATGTCATATCCCTTAATCCAAGACCTTCTAGGTGACCATCGAAACTCTTTAGTGTTAGTCTTTGTGAATAGATCAACAAGGTTTTGCTCTGTTGGAATTTTCTTCGCAATTAGTTCTCCACGTTGTATGATATCTTGAATGAAATGATACTTCCTTTTAGTATATTTTGCTGCTTTATGATTCCGTGATTTTTTTTTTTTGAGTTAGCTATTGCTCCACTGTTATCACAATAGAATGTAATGGGCTTGTCTGCATCTAGAGTTATTTCAAGGTCCATAAGGAACTTATGGAGCCATACAGCTTCCTTTGCTGCTTCACAAGCCACAACATACTATGCCTCCATAGTAGAGTTTGCAATACAAGATTGCTTTACACTCCTCCAAACTATAACTCCTCCTCTTATGGTGAAAATAGATCTTGATGTCGATTTTCTAGAATTAATGTCAGACTAAAAATCTGAATTAGTGTACCCTATTGTTAGAAGGTCACTTCCAGAACATACAAGCATGTAATTCTTCATTCTGCAAAGATATTCAAAAATGCACTTGACTGCAGTCCAGTGCTTTATGCTTGGGTTTGACTAAAATCTGCTAACCAATCCAACTGCATAGCAGATATCTAGCCTAGTGCACAACATAGCATACATGAGACTTCCAATTGTAGATGCATATGGAATCTGTCTCAAGTTTTCAACTTCCACTGGAGTTTTAGGTGACATCTCCTTAAAAAGTTTGATTTAATGTTTAGAAGGCATAAAACCCTTCTTGGAATCTTGCATAGCAAACTTGGCCAAAACTTGTCTATATAGGATGCTTGAGATAATGTTATCTGCTTGTTCTTACGATCCTCTATAAGTTTGATTCTTAGAATATAGCTAACTTCTCTCAAATCTTTCATATTGAATTGTTGGTTCAACCAACCTTTAAGTATTGATAACATTCCTACATCATTCCCAATGAGTAGAATGTCATCAACATAAAAGACTAGGAAAACAACCTTTTTATCTTGTATATTTTTTATAGACACATGGTTTGTCAACATTTTATTGGAAACCATATGATTTGATAGCAGTATCAAATCTTATGTTCCAAGACCTAGATATTTACTTAAGTCCATAAATAGATTTATGCAACTCAGAGACCTTATGCTTGTAGCCTTTTTCAATGAAACCTTTTGATTGAGTCATATAAATGCACTCTTCAAGATCTCTATTTAAAAATGCGATCTTGACATCCATTTTTCATATCTCATAATCAAGATGTGCAGCTATGGATAGGAGGATCCTAATGGATTTAAGCATAACAACTGGTAAGAAGATTTTCTCATAGTCAATCCTTTTTCTTTGGGTAAAACCCTTGGCCACTAGTCTAACCTTGAAGATTTCAACTTTCCCATCACTTCTTTTTTTTTCTTTTGTAAATCCATTTGCATCTTATGGGTTTTATCCTTTCAAGTGGATTTACTAAAGTCTAAACTTTGTTGGAATCCACAGAGTCTGACTCAAATTTCATTGTCTTATGCCATTCTTCAGTATTTATATCGTTAATAGCTTCCTTATATGTAATAGGGTCAGATTCATGTTCATCTGAAAGTGCAATCATTCTTTCTTCCAGTCCCATGTATCTCTCTAGTTGTCTTATAACCGTCCCACTACATCGAGGCACCACTATTTGATGTTCAGGTTGTATTTCTGTTTCAACCGTTGAATCAGACTTATTTATGACATCTTCAAAATTAACTCTTAAATTTAAAGGATCAGACAATTCTTCTAATACAATTTTACTTCTAGGTTTGTGATTTCTCACAAACTCTTCCTCTAAGAAAGTAGCATTCGTACTAGCAAAAACTTTCTTATCTTGAGGACTTATAGAAGTAACAACCTCTTGTTCCCTTTGGATACCCTACAAACAAGCACACCTCAATCTTTGGTGCCATATTTGTGGACTCAAGCTTTAAAACATGTGTAGGACACCCCTAAGTTCGCACATGATGTAATGATGATTTATCCCTTATCCACAACTCCATTGGTGTCTTAGGCACAGCCTTAAATGGAGCAAAATTGAGCAAGTACTTAGTAGTTTGCATACAATATTTACAGAATGAGATTGGAAGTTTAGCATAGGACATCATTGATCTAACCATTTCTAAAAGAGTCCTATTTCTTCTTTTAGCTACACTATTATGTTAAGGTGTTCTCGATGCTAAAAAATTAAAAATTAGCCCATTTTCAATGAGATATTGTTGAAATTCATTTGATAAATACTCACCACCCTGATCTGATCAAAGTAGTTTCAATGACTTGCCTAGTTGCTTTTTAACTTTTGCTTTGAATTCTCAAAACTTTTCAAAGGATTTACTTTTTCTGTGCATTAAATACACAGAGCCATGTCTCGAGTAGTCATCAATAAAAGTTATGAAATATTCATAACCTCTTCTAACTTGTACGTTCATTGGTCCACATACATCTGTGTGCACCAAGTCTAGAACGTTTGGCATTCTATTACCTTTTTCCTTGAAGGGCCCTTGAGTCATTTTTGCTTCAATACAAGACTCACATACTAGCAAATGACCCTCAACCATGTCTGGTAGAGTAACATCCTTTATAAGCATATTGAGTTTATTTTGATTGATATAACCTCAATGCAGATGCTAAAGATAATTTTGATTTATACTAGATTCTTTGACTTTTTCAGTTTTAAATCGTATTGCTTCTACATCATTTGCCGAATAAGTCATAAGCTCAAGGAAATAAAAATTATATCTTACAATTCTAGAACAAATAAAATCCTTATTCAAATCGATAGTGACTGTCTCACTAAAATAAACTGAATATCTAGACTTTATTAAACAAAAGATAGATCTTTAGAATGTAATAAACATTTTCCAAAACTAAGCTATGACCATAAGGAAATTGAAGAATAATGGCTTCCACTACTAATGCTGAAACGATTTGTCATCCTCATCTGAAACTGCCCTTTACTTAGTTTTCTCCTTTTGTTGAAACCCTTGTAAAGAATTACAAACATGGTTAGTGGCTCCAAGATCTACTATCCAAGTATCCGTAGAATCAACCACTAAATAGGCTTTTAACATATTTAGAAAACCCATACCTTGTTTACTCTTCTAAATTTCTTCAAGGTAAACCTTACGATTTCACTTCCAATGTCTTTTCACACCACAATGGAAACATTTTCCTTTGGTGTTATCTTTTGAACAGTCATTTTCTTCATGGGCTTTTTCTTTGCTCCCATTGAACTCTTAGTAGTCTTTTTATTTCCAACCTTCTTCTTTTTACCCTTGGGTTTGGGCTTAAAAGTGGAAACTACATGTGCTTCAGACTTTTTTTTTTCAAATTAAGAACCTCATCCACATTTTGGAGATCATTCATTAGCCCACTTAAAGTGTAATCCCTAATTTGCAGTTCATAATCCAATATGAGTTGTGAAAATGATGAATTCAAGCTATGAGCAATCATTGATATTTGCGTTTCTGCATCTATCTCAACACCATATAGTTCTACCTTATTGAGACAAAAGATCACTTTTAGCATGTAATCTCTAACTGGCTCCTCAAGTTTTTACTTAAGGTCCTTAAAAGCATTGATTGCTTTCACCTTAGCAGACCTTGTTTTTGTATCAAACATTTCATGTAGGTGTAACATTATGTCAATAGCATTACCCATGCCTTCGTGCTATTTTTGCAATATACTGTTCATAGAGGCTAGTATATAGCATTAAGCCCACTCATTTGCATCATGCCACTTCTTATGATATTCAATATCTTGTATAGTTAATTAGGGAGTTAGTGCTTCAGGCTCATGGTGTGATCTTGTCATAATTAAGGATGATATTAAGGTTTCTTTTCCATTCAATGTAGTTATCACTATTCAGAGTGCATTTGTTTAACAAAATTGAAAGTGGATTCATATTTGTGATGCAGATATGTTTCTAAAAGTACATTTGAAATTATGTAAACATACCAGTTATTCATGGACTTTGAACATTTCATGATGCATGTATGCATGATGACAATACATAAAACCTTATAAATTGTATTATTAGTTCGACAATTATTTACTTTTCTGTAATAAATCAACTGACTATGACAATGAGAATTTACTATTAGGCAAACTAGGACCCTTCCCACTTAATTATGTTACCTAGTATCTTCATACTTAACATGGTTAAGGAAAGCCTTCATTTGGTCCACGAAGTTTACTAACAAAGCTACTATAGGTAGGTTAATAGTAAATTCATGCTAAGTGTAACAACCACTATTTCATTCTTTTATGCTCCTTACTTAGTGAGCCTCTATGGGAGGTCTCACCTCATAAGCCACCTAAAAGGATTTATGTCACGACCCAAATTTTCGGACCATGACCGGCGCAAGGGCCCAATAAACGTAGTCTATTAAGCCCAAGCAAGCCTATCGATTTATCCTACTTATCATTCCATCAAATATCGCTAAGTCATATTTCATACTTTTGAATCAAAATAGTGATATACATTGCCAACTCGTACTGGCATTACTCCTTAAAAATTTAAATACAATGTCTACAACATGTATTCCAATTATTTACATTAAGTTTGTCTATACAAACAAAATAACACTCGACTTCCAACGGAGGGACTCGGATGAATATACAGCTATCGAATGCCGAGACACCTACCAAAAGATGGACACAGGTCTACAAGGACACCTCGTCCTAGTTACCAACTGCCTTGGGATCTGAAAACATGAATTTAAAAATGATGAGTATAAACCCAGTGAGTGAACAAGGAAGGGAACAAGCATACTATAAGGAATCTTTAATGAAATCATGATGCATTCTTTTTCAAAACAATGCAATTTGTTTCTATTCTTATTAAAAACCCCTCATCAAGCCCTTAAATGATTAATCATTTGAAAATCAAGGACCCATACATAACAAACCATTTGAAAAATGAAAACTTCAATATTACACAAGCAAGTCAAATATGACAATGAATCTTCGCTGCAGCGGAAAGGCATTATGCTGTAGCGAGAATGCCTTTCCGCTGTAGTGACGTTGGGATTTAGTTATTAACCGAGCGAGGGTTTCTCAACTGGCCGAGGGTTTCTCACTAATCCTCCTCATTTTAAACTTAACTCATTTGATCCTTAATGTTGAAAGTCCATGCTCTGATATGGTAGCAAAGAAGTGAAAGATAGGATAGCAATTGAACAAGATAGGAGACCAAAACAGAAAGTTTTTCGCTGCAGTGAGATTCGATCTCGCTGCAGCTAAATTGTTACCCAGAAACAAAAAGTTTCTCGCTGCAGCGAAATTCAATCTCGCTGCAGCGAAATCGCTACCCAGAAACAGAAAGTTTCTCGCTGCAGCGAGAATGTATTTCGCTGCAGCGAGAAGCTACAGTGTCATTCTCGCTACAGCGAAAATGCATCCTCACTAAAGCGAGTTTTCGGCCAGCCTACCTTTTCAAAACCTGAGAGTTTCTCGCTGCAGCGAAATACAGGGCATCAAATGAAAATTTCCCTTTCTCCCAAAGAAAACCACCCTACTTGAAATGTTCAAAACCAATCTGAAACACATAACAATTTCTCAAGGTTTAACATATCAAGTTTCACATGCATTACAACCATAAACCATTATCCATCAATTTCCTATAACACACATATTTACATATGTATATATATATA
>NC_030851.1:29905953-29912809 GCF_000208745.1 Theobroma cacao
GAAATCCATAATAACCACATATCATAACATAAATCACTTCTCAAGAGCTTGTTCCCAAGGCATTCATTTTCATGAAAAATCGTATAAAATCATTCAAACGTTTGTCAAATACATTATATTCTCAAAATAAGTTTTGAAGGCAGTCCACTCACCAATTGATTGTAAAGCCTTTAGATGACTCCAATTCCCCTAATTGTCCAAATGAGATAATGGGGCTTCCTAAAAACCTAGGATCACATTAACATAAACAATAGATCAATTTACACACTATGAACTCTAAAAGTTATCTCTTAGCTAGTTTTCAATTGCCACATTAAATGGTTATCTATGTTCACTATCTTAATCACAAAAAAGTAATGAATATAGTCAACAATAAAACAGCTCATAAATCCCAATTACTAGCCATTTTCTGCAGCTAAAAATTGAGCTTAGTTCATTACTTACCCTAGGGCTCCTTTGTAGTCAAATACTCTTTCAATTGCTTCCAAATCAATGGGGTAATTCTTTCTTTCTCTCTCTAGAATGCCCAATTAGTGAGAGAAAGTTTGGAAATAAGCTTTATCAAGGGTTTTGAAGTGAGAGGATGAAAGAATTCAAAGGTTCTAGTCAAAAAGATTCAAAGGTGTGAAAACTAGAGTTAGAGAGAGAAAATCATTCAAGCTTCAAATCAAGCTTCCATGGTGTTTTGAAGAAACGTAAGAGAGGAGAAGAAGAAGAAGAAGACCAGCTGCTGGAAATTCTCTAGAAGTTGCTGGAAATTCAAGATATTTATAGGCAATCTTATCCTTTCCCTTAAAATTACGAAAATGCCCCTCCACTAATTAACTTATTCTCCTCCAATCTTTTATGCAATCTTTTTGTTCTTTTAACACTAGGACAAGATCCATAATGGTCTAGACATGTTCGAGTTCATAAAAACTTAAAATTTTAACCCGAGGTGAAAAATGACCATTTTGTTCCTGTTATGAAAATTGTTGAAACTTCTAGTTTTCTTCATGTTTTCATCAGCACACATCATTTATGTAGTCTTATACCCATTTAAGCCTTAAAATATCATAAAACTTTCTTTTAGAAGCTTATTAGAGAAAATGACGAAACTACCCCTGGCTCGTATTATTACATCTATACTTAGTTACAAGCCTATAGAGGTTGAGGTCTCACATTCTCCCCCACTTAAATAAATTCGGTCCCCGAATTTAAATTCACTATAAGGTAACGTAGCTCTAAGTATCAAAGAGATGGGGATACTTTGTTCGCATCTCCTCCTCGACTTCCCACGTTACCTCATCGCTTGTGTGATTCCGCCACAACACTTTCACTGATGCTACTTCCTTTGAACGGAGCTTTTTAACTTGCCTATCAAGGATAGCTACCGGTTGCTCCTCATAGGTTAGATCATTTTGCAACTGAATGGTTTCATACCGTATTACATGTGATGGATCTGGGTTGTACTTCTTAAGCATGGACACATGAAACACGAGATGAATATTCGAAAGGTCTGGCGGTAATGCCAAATGATATGCCACTGCTCCAACCCTTTCTAAAATATTGAAGGGTCCTATATACCGAGGACTTAACTTCCCTTTCTTGCCAAACCTCATTACCCCTTTAGTTGGCGAAACTTTCAAAAATACGTGATCTCCTACTTGGAACTCCAAGTCTTTCCATCGGTTATCAACATATGATTTCTGTCTACTTTGTGCTGTTGACATCCGTTGTCGAATCATGCGTATTTTATCGGTTGCATCCTGCACCAACTCAGGCCCCAAAAGTTTTCTTTCTCCCACCTCTAGCCATCCAATGGGTGACCTACATCTCCGTCCATATAATGCCTCAAATGGTGCCATTTGGAGGCTCGTTTGGAAACTGTTGTTGTAGGCAAATTGCACTAAGGGTAGATATTGATCCCACCTGACACCAAGGTTTATCACACAAGCCCTCAACATATCCTCTAATGTCTGTATAGTCTGTTCAGACTGTCCATCAGTCTGAGGGTGGAAAGCTATGCTGAAATCCAACTTAGTGCCCAATGCTTCCTGCAACTTTCCCCAAAACCTACTAGTAAACTGAGCTCCTTTGTCAGATACTATAGAAATGGGGATACCATGTAGTCGTACTATCTCATCCACATAAACTTGAGCGTATTAGGCAACCTCGTAAGTAGTCTTAACTGGAAAAAATGGGCTGACTTCGTTAACCGGTCTACTACTATCCAGATTGAGTCGTAGCCCTCATTAGTTTGAGGCAAACTCGTTACAAAGTCCATGGCAATATGCTCCCACTTCCACTTAGGCACTGGTAACGGCTGTAGTAGCCCTGCAGGCTTTTGATGCTCAGCCTTAACCTGCTGACAAACCAAGCACTTGGAGACAAACTCAGCTACATCTCTCTTGAGTCCTTCCCACCAATACACCTCCTTTAAATCTTGATACATCTTTGTAGCCCCTAGATGTACCACATAGGCTTCCATGTGAGCTTCTTCCAATATTTCTCTCCTCAACTTGTCACCATTAGGCACATAAAGTCTGGTTCCATAGCTCAACACTCCATCTGTGCCTTTGGTAAACATTTTTCCTTTCCTTCATTGAGGATCCTCTAAGGCCTTAGCTACGAAATCATCTTTACTTTGTGCTTCTTTAATCTGATCTATTAAGATAGGCCTCACTCTAAAATGTGCTAGCAATGCATTTGTCTTCGCAACTTCCAAATGCACTCCCATGTCTCCCAAACTATGGATCTCCCTAACCAAGGATCTCTTATCTGTAGAAATATGTGCCAAGCTTCCCATTGATTTTCGACTCAAGGCATCCGCCACTACATTGGCCTTACCGGGATGATAAAGAATAGTACAATCATAATCCTTTAGCAACTCCATCCATCTACGTTGTCGTAAGTTAAGATCCCTCTGCTGAAATATATACTTTAAGCTTTTGTGGTCCGTATATATCTCACAAGTCTCACCATACAAGTAATGTCTCCAAATTTTCAAGGCAAACACAATTGTTGCCATTTCCAAATCGTGTGCGGGGTAATTTTGCTCATGCCTTTTAAGTTGCCTTGATGCATACACAATCACCTTCCCATGCTGCATCAATACACACCCTAAACCAACCCGCGATGCATCACAAAATACCGTATAACCCCTCGTGCCTTAAGGTAGGCTTAATACTGGAGCTGTAGTGAGACATGCCTTAAGCTTCTCAAAGCTATCCTCACAAGCATCAGACCACTCAAATTTTGTATCCTTACATGTCAGCTTAGTCAGAGGGGCGACTATTTTAGAGAAGTCCTTCACAAAGCGACGATAATAGCCAGCCAAACCCACAAATCTTCTAATCTCCGTAATTGATGTTGGCCTTGGCCATTTTTTCACTGCTTCAACTTTCTTTGAATCAACTTGTACCCCATCCTTAGATACCACATGCCCTAAAAATGCAACACTTTCAAGCCAAAATTCACACTTAGAGAACTTGGCATACAATCGATGTTCTCTCAAAATTTGGAGCACTATCTTAAGATGCTGTTCATGCTCCTCCCTACTTCTCGAGTAGATCAAGATATCATCAATAAACACTACCACGAACTTATCCAAATAAGGCTTGAACACTCGGTTCATCAAATCCATAAAGGCTGCAAGACCATTTGTGAGTCCAAATGACATCACCAAGAACTCATAGTGCCCATACCTTGTTTGAAATGCGGTCTTAGGTATATCTTCATTTCGGATTCTCAACTGATGGTACCTAGATCGCAGATCTATCTTAGAGAAACATTGTGCTCCTTGTAGTTGATCAAATAAATCATCTATCCTTGGAAGAGGATACTTATTCTTCACCGTCACTTTATTAAGCTGTCGATAATCAATGCACAACCTAAGTGACCCATCTTTATTCTTCACAAATAGTACCGGTGCTCCCCATGGGGATACACTAGTTCGGATAAAACCTTTATCCAACAAATCTTCTAACTGATCCTTAAGCTCTTTAAGCTCTGCAGGTGCCATTCTATATGGGGGTATGGATATAGGTCTAGTGTCGGGGATTAAATCTATGCAAAACTCAATCTCCCGTTCTGGAGGTAAACTTGGTAGCTCCTCAGGAAATACATCCACGAACTCCTTCACCACCGACACTTGAGTTACATCTCCAACCTTCGCTTGAGTATCCTTTACAACAGCCAAATAACCTATACAACCTTGTCGTAATAATCTTCTGACAGATATGACCGATATCAAATTGGTTGGAGTATTACTCCTATAACCCTGAATACTAAATGATGGTTCACCGAGGAAATCAAATCTAACCAATTTATGATAGCAGTCCACACTAGCATGGCAGAGTGATAACCAATCCATCCCCAAGATCACATCAAAGTCTAAGGTGTCTAGCACCACTAGATTCACCGAAGTGTCTTTGTCCTTGACTCGCACTACACAGGACTCATATTCCCACTCGGCCACAAATATCTCCTTTAAAGGAGTAGACACCACTAATTGTTCCTCTCTCCTAACACGATCTCTACCCAACCAAGATGTAAAACATGGAGAGATAACAGAATAGGTAGCACCAGGATCAAATAGTACCCGAGCATTCATATTACAAACGAAGAGAATACCTAAGACCACGGCATTGGATGTTTGAGCCTTCTGCTGTGTTAAAGCAAACACCCTCGCCTGGCCTTTACCAACAGAACTTTGATGTTTGGACCCAGATGGCCTGCCCTGAGAGGAAGTACTAGCACCTCTACCTCTCGATCCACTAGCCTCCCGACCAGATGAGGCAGTAATTGAAGGAGCAGAAGAAGTTGGCTGGGTGGAACCATGAGCAGAATCTTGTGATTGATGAGCCCTCAGACAATCCCTCATAATATACCCAGGTTGACCACACCCGTAACAAGCTCTTGTAGTAAGGAAGCACCATCCACTATGTCATCTCTCACAAGTATCACAAAGGTGGGTGGCTTGACTACTCTGTCTAGAATCTTGCAGTCTCCTAGAACTAAAGGTTCTCTGTCCCATCCTAATATTAGCACCGAGCACATCACTCCCCTGCTGAGGTAATCGTGAGTCCCTCTGTGGAACCTGACGGCTAGAAGATGAACCACCACTGCTAAAATCTCTACGGCCCTGATAGCCTTCTGTCTTGGCCCTTTTTGCTCTATCTCTCGTAGCCCTACTCTCACTGGTCCTCATCTCAATGCGTTGAGCACGATCCACTACTGCAGAATAGGTAGTGAAATCTCGGGATGCCATAGCCCTAAATAATGGCTCCACTAATCCATCCACAAACCTCTGAATCTTTATCTCCTCAGTAGAAACGAGATAGGGAGCATAACGAGCCAGCTGCGTGAACTTGATGCCATACTCGAACACCGTCATGTCTGAAGTTTGTACCAAAGTCTCAAACTCTCTAGCTTTGGCATTACGTACACTGAATGGTAGGAATCGATTCAAGAAGGCTGCACTGAACTCACTCCAGGCCAACAGTATTGCATCCGTCGGTTTGCCTCTACATAAAGAGTTATACCACTCCTGCGCCACATCCTTTAATTGGAAAGCGGTTAGCTCAACTGATTGAACACTAGAACATCCCAAAGCCTTACAAATTTTCTCCATCTTATCCAAGAAAACCTGGGGTTTTTCCGATGCATCAGACCCTGAAAATGATGGAGGCTTGAGCTTAAGAAAATCAGGAAGAGAAATATCTAGATGTCCCCTCTCGACCTCATGATGTTGGCGATCGGCCTGTCCTTGGGAGCTAGGGGATTCTTGTACTGTAGGTCTCCTCTCTACTACCCTCTGTATATCCTCCATATGGGTCGCCATCATCTCTACAACCCGATTGACTCCCTGTAGGCCTGCCGCTAAATCCTCGATGGTAATACCCCCAACTGGGTGTTTATCTACATCACCTGAGGATTGTCCCTCATCTCGCCTACTCACAGACATATCCGCTCTCACTGGCCTAGTGGCCCTGCCACATCTACCTCGGCCTCTCTAGGTGGATACCCGTGGCCTATCTTATGAGGGGCATCTTGTTCCCCCATCCGTCTTGAGGCGGCTCGTGTCTTAGGCGGCATTCTTACTTAGACAAGAGCAAACACCTGTTATTAAACACATATTATAATCATACTTAAGGCAAAAGGTGGTTTTTAAGATAGGGAATCTATGCGGTCATTTGGTTGTAAAATGTGCCGCGGTTCACACTTTACAACTAAAGTTCTCACATAAAGACCCGACTCTCCGCTAGACCAATAAAAGGAAGTCTTAGGACCTAGACAAACCTAAGGCTCTGATACCAACATTGTCACGACCCAAATTTTCGGGCCATTACCGACGTAAGGGCCTAATAAACGTAGTCTATTAAGCCCAAGCAAGCCTATCGATTTATTTTACTCATCATTCCATCAAATATCGCTAAGTCATAGTTCATACTTTTGAATCAAAATAGTGATATACATTGCCAACTCGTACCGGCATTACTCTTTAAAAATTTACATACAATGTCTACAACATGTATTCCAATTATTTACATTAAGTTTGTCTATACAAACAAAATAACACTCGACTTCCAGCGGAGGGACTCGGATGAATATACAGCTACCGAATGCCAAGACACCTACCAAAAGATGGACACAGGTCTACAAGGACACCTCGTCCTAATTACTGGCTACCTCGAGATCTGAAAACATGAATTTGAAAATGGTGGTATAAACCTAGTGAGTGAACAAGGAAGGGAACAAGCATACCATAAGGAATCTTTAATGAAATCATGATGCATTCTTTTTCAAAACAATGCAATTTGTTTCTATTCTTATTAAAAACCCCTCATCAAGCCCTTAAATGATTAATCATTTG
>NC_030851.1:29913635-29932739 GCF_000208745.1 Theobroma cacao
AAAAATCGTATAAAATCATTCAAACGTTTATCAAATACATTATATTCCCAAAATAAGTTTTGAAGGCAGTCCACTCACTAATTGATTGTAAAGCCTTTAAATGACTCCAATTCCCCTAATTGTCCAAATGAGATAATGGGGCTTTCTAAAAACCTAGGATCACATTAACATAAACAATAGATCAATTTACACACTATGAACTCTAAAAGCTATCTCTTAGCTAGTTTTCAATTGCCACATTAAATGGCTATCTATGTTCACTATCTTAATCACAAAAAAATAATGAACATAGTCAACAATAAAACAGCTCATAAATCCCAATTACTAGCCATTTTCTGTAGTTAAAAATCGAGCTTAGTTCATTACTTACCCTAGGGCTCCTTTATAGTCAAATTCTCTTCCAATTGCTTCCAAATCAATAGGGTAATTCTCTCTTTCTCTCTCTAGAACGTCCAATTAGTGAGAGAAAGTCTGAAAATAAGCTTTATCAAGGGTTTTGAAGTGAGAGGATGAAAGAATTCAAAGGTTCTAGTCAAAAGGGTTCAAAGGTGTGAAAACTACAGCTAGAGAGAAAAAATCATTCAAGCTTCAAATCAAGCTTCCATGGTGTTTTGAAGAAATGTGAGAGAGGAGAAGAAGAAGAAGAAGACCAACTGCTGGAAATTCTCTAGAAGTTGCTGGAAATTCAAGATATTTATAGGCAATCTTATCCTTTCCCTTAAAATTATGAAAATGCCCCTCCACCAATTAACTTATTCTCCTCCAATCTTTTATGCAATCTTTTTGCTCTTTTTACACTGGGACAAGATCCATAATGGTCTAGACATGTTCGGGTTCATAAAAGCTTAAAATTTTAACCCGAGGTGAAAAATGACCATTTTGCCCCTATTATGAAAATTGTTAAAACTTCTAGTTTTCTTCGTGTTTTCATCAGCACACATCATTTATGTAGTCTTATACCCATTTAAGCCTTAAAATATCATTAAACTTTCTTCTGGAAGCTTATTAGAGAAAATGACGAAACTACCCCTAGCTCGTATTATTACATCTATACTTAGTTATAAGCCTATAGAGGTTGAGGTCTCACAATTTATCTTTTCGAAGACCTAGTTTGTCATGATCTAGATTCATGCCAACCTATAAGGAGTGACATGTTTCACATGCCAATGGGCCAACAATAGAGACCATGGACTTTAGGATTACTAGCATCCTTTCTCACTCAATATTTTTATAGTTCGGGTTTTGATTGACTTTTTGTCAGATTTTCTAAATGCATATTTAGAATATCCTAAGTCAAATTATGGGCTTGGTTATGTTTCCAACTAAACACTTTTAGTATATAATTAAGTCCATATTACCATCTTGTTTAGATGTGATTTATTTTTCTATATTCATTATGTATCTTATAGCATAAAACTATTTTTAAACTAAAATACAAAATGTATGCATGGCAGTCCTTAAGAGAGGTTGGCACTTTAACTCTAAATGACATATTTTCAAGCATACAAATAATATCTTATATCATTCATATAGATACATATAAATATATATAACAATAAGCCACTTTAATATTCATCTTAAAAAAAATTACAACTTGTAATTCTTTTCAATCTTGCTTATATTCGCTGCTTGCTTGGATCAAATCCATTTGGCACTCTTCTAATTAATGGTCAAAAAAGTTTTGCTTTAGTTTTTAATCCAACTTGAAAATAATTTAAATTTTGAGCAATTAATTAATCTCATTAATTAATACCAAAATAAAAATTATTTTTTCAATCAAAGACTAAAAATTTAAATTTCTAAAAAAAATATTTTTGAAGAAAAACAAAGTAATAATTCTTAAAAAAATATTATTTATTTAAAAAAAAGGATAGCACTTGTGTGCTCATAGTACCTAGCAGCACACAACAATGCCTTGTGTGTTGTCCAATAGCACACAACAATGCCTTGTGTGCTGTCCAATAGCACACAACAAAGGGCTATGTTGCCCAACAACACACCTAGCCCTTCCCTTTTTTCAAAAAAAAATTTATTAGTAGAAAAATATTATTTATAAAACTAGAATTTTAATATAAGAAAAACTCTTTTCCTTAAAAAAAATTTGATACCATAAAAACTCCTTTTTCTAAAAAGAAAATTAATAACCATAAAAAAATAAATAGACCAAATATTACGTAATTACCTTTTTCTTTTTGGCTTTCATCTTCTTTCTCCAAGGATGCACCAAATACATCAAATAATATTAAAATTACATGGCTTTTTCCAGTTACAAAAATCTAAGAAAAAAAATATCAAGAAGGAAACATGGCGATGGTAGGCCATCCTTTTTGTTATATAACCAAAAGAAAAAGGTTTCAAGTAAAAATTTTTAAGACAATTCAGGTGGTAGAAATCTTCAATCATGCATCATAATATACAACTATACATTGATCACATCAAGATAGTTCAATACATGTAAAGGTGCCAACCATGCATAATAAATATAGAAAACAAAACTTGCAATAAACCTTGCTTCGATACCAATTGATGGAGTTGGATCAAGTGGATTGATGTGTTCGTGTAAAGCATGGATTTCAAAAATTTTCTTTTATAAAGGAAGCAAGCAATTCAATTACACAAATGAAAAAACAAATAATTCATATTGCAAGTAACATAATCACATCCTAAAAATAAGAATCTATTAAAGTAAAATAAATGTACCTTTTGTTTCACGATTCTTATTTTCAGACACCTAGTGCAGTGTAGTAAATTCACTACCACACCAACGATTGATTTTTCAACTAAACAAACTTACCATTATTCTTCAAAAATACTTTCAACTTGAACTTTAAATGGACAAGGTGTGAAATGCTGGACTACAAGATGGCAACTAATTTGTCTCTCTTTTCTTCCTAAGAATTAATAGTTATTTTTCTTTCAAGAAATCATCCAATGATGGGAGAGAGGAAAAGAGGTGCAGCAAAGTTAAGAGGAGGAAAAGAGAAGTGGCTGCAAAAACTTTATCAAGAAAGATACATACGTTTCTTTTCTTCCAATCTCTTCTATTTTTATTGAAACTCTTGCCTCAAAGGTTTAATCAAAATCAAATACCTTTGAATTAACAGTGACCATCTTTTAGAGTTATGGATACATCAAACAAGCTCCATAATTATCAAAATTAAAATTAAAGAATAAATAATTTAATTTTTTAATTATCATTTAGAGTTCTTGATAAAATAAAACTCTTTATTGAATAATAACTCTTATTTTATTATTATGCATCTTTATTTAAAAAAATTAATAATAAGTAAAAGGGTGCTAGTCAACCATGGAGTTTCCTTTTATCAACATAGATGTCTAGATTCATTTTGCAAGTATCCTCTTAGCATTATCTTAATTTAATACAATTCTCGTCTTTAATTAAGACAAAACATGTTATTTTATCTAAATTGCGACAAATATGTTTTCTTATCTAGATTAAGACAAAACTTATTTTTTTTGTCTTAAGACAAAACATGTAAAAGTCGGTATTTTTTTACATAATTTAATTAATCAAAAAAACATGCATTCCTACTTAAACAAGTTGAATTCTACGAAGCTAAGTGGAGCATCTATTTGGACATAGATTTTTCAAGCTCTAATAAACTTAAAATTATTTTTAATCTTATTAAGATAATTCAAACTTAATAACTATGAAAACATTCCACTATAGATTCATGATTGCACTTTTGGATTAACTATAATTATAAGAAATGATTCAATACTTTATATTAATTATTAGTTGTCAAATTGCAAACCTTATATTGTGAATCCTCATAACCATCCAATGACAAAAGGTGAAATTACCATTTTAGCCTTTATGACAATTTGTCCCTTAGTCTCAAATTTCATCTAATTAATTCAATACTCTAGATCTAACCTTTTGAGTATCAAGATGTGATGAGTAGATAATTCATCAATGTTCTTGAAATCACTAAAAGTGATGTTAATGTTATAAAGTCCACTATTTGAATATATGTTCCTAAATGTTCACCTCAATTATAATCTCAACATACGAAGTCTAAATCAACGCTTTATAATGATCATGCTCATGGAATATCAAAGATTATAAGGAGATAAAACATGAGTCCACTATCCATTAGGATTTTGATTTTACTATAAGCAAATGTATAAGTATGAGATCAAGATTTAAGTAACGATTAAACTTAAATTTGATTATCACAAGATTCTAGTTTATATTATAGTGTCATTACTCAAAGTCAACCATTTCAATGATTTGAGACTCATCATTCCCTTGAAGTGAATCACATTCATTTTGTTAGAAGTAATCTAGACAATACAACCTTAACACAATAATGTGACTAGTTTTATTATATAGCTGTAAACAATTTTTAGATTAAATCAAATTACATATCTCTTATGTATGTCTCTTTATACAAATATATTTTAATATTTTAATAGAATCATGATACCTTAATAATTAGATAATTAATTTTTTCTTAAAACAAGCTTTTCTTCTTATTATCAAAATGTAGTTTCATTATAAATAAATTAAATGAAATTAAATATGAGAATATACTTGCTTTTTAAGACATCATATTCTCAAATTCCTAACAATATCTTTCCTTAGCACCGAGCATTTGGTTCATTAATTGGTGCACGATTCTCCTACTTAAACAGTAAGGTTCTGTCACGACCCGAAACTCCCCTCGGATTGTGACAACCGCCGTGACGTCCCGATAGGCATTCATTACCCCGAATGCCCATCGGAACCCCGCAAGGCTTAGTATCAGCTTCCGTATCTCCCCGGTGAGTAATAGTTATTAAATCTCGCATTTCAAGAAATCATAAGTCATTTCCAAATCAAAATAATAAAAAATTATTTTTTGGCTCACAGGGGCAATTTCGTCATTTTTTTTTTAAAATACCGAAACCCACCAAAAACATGGTGTAAAAGCTAAATGTGTTCATACATACTTTAATCAGATAACTAAAGTATAAAATTACTTTTACAGTGACACGTGGATCCCCAACTAACCAAGAAGGTGTAGGGCTACGAACCCTTACTTTTGAGGATGCAACTCCGGGATTAATTCTCGTCTTAATCAATTATCAACAAACTATCCTAAGCCTGAAAAAAATGGATAGGAAGAGGGGTGAGATTATATAATCTCAGTGAGTAAACAATTACTATCAAAAACATCTAAAGCCGAGTAGATGAAGACAATATAAAAAACGTTATATCCCAATAATGTTCATAACGCAAAATTCGTTTCAATCTATACCAAACAATTTCTTTTTGTCAAATTTCTCCGGCTTATGAGTTTCTTAAACTTGGCCCCTACCAAAATCATTCTCGCGGGTACCTTTGTCAAGGTATCCCACTGAGACCGTCGAGGTTGTTAAATGTCTCATACCCATAAATATGTTTTCACATCTGATACACAACCGTTCCTTGGCGTTGGCTGAGTCTCACTCTCACGTGGTAGCCTGAACGTGAGGTGCACTCAAATCTTACCTCAGGAGATACTTCATCCAACATCTCCCCCCGGAGGTAAATATATAATTGGGTTATCGTGCCCCTCTCATAGGCAGTCCACGAAAACCCCCACCACTGTAGTGACAGTTTAATATACCACCAGACCCATAAAATTTTCAGTAGCATAATATGGCGAATAAATTTTAATCCAGTCTACCGAGACCAATAAAAAACAGTTCATATATTTCATGCCAATCCCAAAAAAAATTTAGCCATCATGCTACCATAGTGTCATAAGCTACAATTTCAATAACATATAAAATCATAAATTTCAACACAATCTCCATATACTCAATTTTCCCAAAACAATATTTGATTTCAAAACCAGTATAAATCTCATTTTTATTAAAAAACATTTTAATTGGAAAACATAATATTTTATAATTTAACTCACCATTCAATAAAAACATCAAACAAGTATAATTACTCTAGATATTTAAGACGATAAATTATCCACTCATAGTTCTAGGAGTCGATGTACTCCTAATCCCAATCTTCAAGCACAATCTCTATACTTTTATCAGTGTAATTTGCTCACCACTTATCCACAATGTACAATACATAATTCACCACATTATGCTTGACCATTATAAAATCAATTCAGGCTCGGTGTATATGCATGATATGATATACAACTTATCTGACTACCGCTTAAATGCGATGCTGACCTAATTCGGCCTATTACCCCGATTAAATTACTAGCGCGTCCAATTTAATCCCAAATTACTCCATTTCTTTTCTAATACCTCAATTCACCAAACATTATTCAAATAACACCAATTTCAGCCTCAAAACCTTCCCATTTCTTCATGGAAAAATTCAGCCATTATAGTGCACTAACACCGTGATTTTTTTTACTTAATTTTCTCACCATTATTCATCATTTTCTAAGCCATTTCTCTTGAACTAATAACAATCCATCACCCACACACATCAAGGAAGATTCGGCCAATGATGATTCATGGGGAAAATGGATTCTTTTCTTGTTGTTTTGTTTCTAAATATGCTAAACTAACTAAAAACACTAACATAACTTAAAATGACATCAATCCAACATCTTTCTCTCTCCATACCCATTTTGACCAGCCATGAATTCATCATGAAAACATGTAATTTAACCATGAAAAATAAGGAGAAATGCATGGGAAAGGTAGATCACAAGTCAAAATCAAGAAATTTTACCTTTTGTCACTTGTTTCCTTGAATTTCTCACACTTTTCTCTTGAAATTCTTCACCTAGGGTTTTTGTTTTTCTTTTCTCCCTTTGTTCTTCTTTTTTCTTTGTTTGGCCAGCCATATGAAAGAAAATTGGCTAATTTTATGTTTTTTTTAAAGCTAAATAAATAATAGATATAAACTTGACACATGTCACCTTATTATTGGTCCATGTGTCATTTCTTAACTATTAAGCTTTCTCTCTCCACCACACTATATTCAAGGGTCAAAAATGATGATGGGTGAAGACCTTGTGCTGGAAAAATACTCTGGGGGTGCAAAATTACCGATTTACCCCCGAGGTGACAAAATTATCATTTCGTCCCTATACTCCAATTTATACCGAAATTAAAATTTTTTTCACTTCTAAACCTCAAATCATACTCCAATAAGTCAAATGAGGTAAAAAAAATCTTTTTTAAAAATATCCATTTTGTCCCCAGGTGGCAAATGATCATTTTACCTTTGGATAGTGAAAATTCTAGTTTAACTCCAAATTGATCATCGAACTCCGAATTACCATTTTGAGTTATCCCTAGACCGTGAAACTCTTAATTTCATCTTAAAATTCCTATTTGAACTAGTTCGAAGCTTAATCGACTTAATGGTACCATTAGGGGCAATATCGTCTTTTAACGATTTCTCAAACTTCCTAAATATGCAAACATTCTATTGAGTATGTAAATGACGTCATAATTATTTTATAGAACAAGGTTTGACAAGTTTAAATCCCCCTTCTCCCAATTATTAAAAAAAAAAACAATATCTTCCCTTATCCCACTTAGGTCTCTAGCCTCTCAATGTGAAGAATCCATCTTCTCATTCTCCACGGTGCATGCATAGCTTATTTCACAACATTATTAGAACCGTTCTTCACCACTAAAGTTTGTATTTGACAGCATTACATTTTTTACTTGTAATATTTAAAAATATTGTTATTAAGCCGATATTGCCTCGAGTAGGATTAGGATTGAATAGTTGTACATTCTCACTTGCTCATGCTATTTTCTTTTACCAGGGCTTTATGGCCTAGTACCATATTGATTCATCGATTTGTAAAATAATTTTATAGAAGATATGAACCAAGATATGTAACGAACCCAAACCCAAATTTTAAAATCCGAACCCTACGAGAGACATTTTTAAGATCCTTGTGCCACACTCACTGTCGTCAATTTGACATTGCAGACTAGGCACTTGCATCAGGCAATGTATTTTTCCTTGCACTGGAAATGGAATCGCAGGAATTACTTCACACGTCGTCAGGGGTGCAAAGTAAATAGTTCCTCATTAGCACGTAATCACATACAAGTTCCAACGAGACATGAATTTATCAAAAGAAGAATTAAAGAAAAAAAGAGCAAATGTAGTTGGGAACCATAAAAAACTTCTCAAGTACGATATTTTGTCCAGTAAACTACTCCTGTTGCCCACAGAAGCAGCGGAAGCAATATGAAGGCAGCCTGGAAAGCATCTCGAGTGCAAGCTTCTTTGTTAATAACCACCCAGGCAAGTTGACTGTGGTTGTCTATCATGATACTCTCTCCTGTTACGATTGATTACATTTTCGCAGCCAGACTAATGCTTTCAACAGCATCATAATTCAAAAATAGCATAAACTTTGAACTTCCAAAGAAAGCAAGAAAATCACCCTGATCCACAATATTTCCACTTCTGCAGTTGCCACTTTCAAGACTTCTGTCAAATCAAAGCCATCTAATTGAAATTCCTTCCACTAATAAGCAAATAAAATAAGAACTCTATATTTCCTGTTCAAGCTTCACCAATTTGAGATGCTAACCATACTTTTTCATTTTCATTAGAACCCAGCTTCCAAATCAATGAAAGACACATGTTATTGCCACAGAAAAGAGATAGCTTTGCTCAATCACATCTCCTCAAAGCAGCTGCGCTAATTGGAGTGAGACCAGCCGGAGATACAAGAGCATGCACGGGAATGTCAAAGGGAGTGACAGGTATTGCTCCTTCCTCCATAATTTGCACAGAATATGACAATCCAACTGCAAACAAATAATAGTCAAGTATACATTTCAAACAACAGAATATATAACACAATTTATATAGTGGGTGCAATTAGGTCCTGAAACATGTATTATTCCTGTGCAACTAAGTGAAGATCCAGCATCTGAGGGAATTACCAAGAAGGGGCTGCTTCCACCTCCTCTTCTTTGTGAACTCTTGATAGTTCTTTAGGAACAAATCATAGTAACTTCCAGATTACATCATGCATTGAAATAATGGAAGAAAATTAAGCAAAAATGTCTAAAGACAATATAATCAAAATGCTAATGACGTAAATAAAAAGACAAATAGTTATATATCTAAGTTTGTCACAACTTCTTTGGTCAACAACTAATGCTTATGTCAGAGCAGTCACAGTGAGTCTAACAATCATATATTTATAGCTGAAGACAAGAGCCATAAAAACCAATATAGCTAATATGGAACCATGATGACTGTAATTAATATGATTCTTGACAATGCCATCCAAATATGAACAAGAATAATGCAATAAACCAGAAAGCTAAAAAGCATTGACTCACCCCCCACTACGGCCCAGACGGCTTCCAGATTTATCAAAAGCAAGCCCTGAAAGAAATAGAAACAAAGTGAAAGTTTTCATATACAAACCAGAAAGAGAAATGAAGCAGGATAAGAAAGGAAAAATACATATGGGTACTCCACATTCTGCATCCCCACTACAAGTGTGGATGTGGGAAGTGTGAATTTTCCCATTTTTTCATATTGATTTTGAGGGAAAAAAGGTGTTAGAGAGTGTGAATATGAAAGCCACATCATAGACTAATAAAAGTTCAACGGAATTCTTCATTCTTCACAAAACTAATGGGAGGATGAAGACAAATACCGGGTAGGATAAACAGGTCGACTGGATGACTTGCCTGCATAACTGCACTAGGTATTTTCCAATAATTAGCAGCCTTACCAATACAAAAGTTGTGTCAGTCTTCCAAGGAAAATATATATGCAGAGTATGCCATGATGAATAATAAGAAACAGGTTTGGGGATTGTACTCCAGGTTATGTCAAAAAGTTATAGATGCTATTCTCCTGGTAAAACTTTCACAACTATTTGAGACTAAAAAGGCAAAGAACATTCGTACTGCCTACAGTTGGAATTCAAATGGGAAACAAAAGATGTTATTATTTTCATTTTTAAGAGAAACATGGAACAGCCAACAGACATCTTGGAGACCAATAAGCATCAATGGGACTATTCTAAATTAAATTTGTCAGGTGATGTGGTGTTAGAGTGACTCGTAAAAAAGGTTGCTACAATGGTGGAATAATAAAGCAAATATGGTTTCATCAGTTTGAAGTATATCGCATCTTATAAATGATCAACATGGCAAGTTCAGAAAGTCATTGTTCAGAAAAGCCATCAACACAAGTAGATGCTTCTTCCTTAATCCAATCAGAAGCAGCAAGCCTTATAACTCTGTCCCACAGAAATTAAATTTGACTCATTAAACTTAGAATTGCAACATGAGTCATTTGATTGTGAGATGCACAATATACTAGGTAACAAACCCCTTTACAAGATAAGTTGAAACAGAAATTCCAATGCAGCAGTGATGATGTCATAGTCTTAGCTGCCAATTTCCAATCTTAATTCCAATGCACCTAAAGAGATGACTACACAAACATTCTTAAACATTCGTACTAGTTAATGCAGAGTACCATGGCGAGAATGAAGCATCACCCATATATGGAACACTTAATTTTTCCGTTCTAAGGAACAAACACCAGTTTAAAATGTAAACATAGAAGTAAATATCTAAAAATCATACCATCTTCACGTTTGTTCCCATCAGAATCTGCTAAGGCTGGTTCCAAGATGTTCATTGATTTTTCAATGAGATCATTAACACCGGATATCATTAGCATTTTCATATTGCTATTCCTGTCCTCCACACGGGGAACATAAAGCTTCTTCCTCTCTTTAAGGTTTTTTTTTTAAAAAAGAAGAAGAAAAATCAGCAACCAGAATCTCCCCAAGCTTAACAATGAATTCACGTCATGTAATTTGAAAAGTAACCCAATAAAACAAAAACACCTTTGGCTGGACTTGACAAAACATCCGAGACAATCCTTGAAGTATCGACTTCGCGTAAAGCGGGAGAACTTATGTAAGCACATAAGCTCTTACTAGCTTTGAACCATGAAGATTCTAGAACCATATTCTGAATTGCATTATCTGAAACCCAAGGAAGAGAAATTTTCTTTGACACAACTGAACAAACACTTAAAATGCAATCGAAATAAATTTATTTGTACCTACCTTCTTGAGATCTCTGGATTGGGTCCATGTTTTTGAGAGCTTTGCGTACTTTGGATCTGAGACATCGTTTCTGTTCGAATATGGCTTCGAGTTCAACGGGATCCACTACGACGTCGTCTTTGTTCATGGTGACGAATGTGCGGCTTAAGTTCGCGGCAGAGCGGATGGTGAGCGAGGCTATCGTGCGCGGGTGGACAACTTGCGCCACCTCTTTTGCCTTGCAAATTAGACTCGTGGCTGAGCAGTGAAGAAACATGTTCTGCGGTTCGCAGTTTGGATAGAGCTCGATGGCGCCCATGTCATGGTCGTTACAAGGCGCCTCTCCGTTGGTTGAGGTTACCCTTCCATATCTGGTTGGTGCATAGTTTTCAGTTTTCATCCAATGAAATAATGTCACGTAATAATAAGCTATTTGATATTTTACTTTTATTTAATTTGTAAATCACAAATTATTATGAAATATAACTTTAAAAACATCGGAGCTAAATAATTTAGAAACAATAAGAAGATCGTATTGGATTATGTCTTTACAAATAAAATGAGGGACTTATTTATAAACTAATAATCCCTTAAATGTTAATTTTGATTTAATTCAATTTATAGTAAAACTTATGTAAATTAATACTCGATAAATTAATAACCTCAATTAAATAATATTTTTGATCGGTTCTAACTTGGTCCAATATGGTATATTAATAATTTATTAAAATTATAAGTTATTACATTTAAAAAAAAACACATAAGGCTCACTTAATATATAAATTAATAATACCCTTATACATCAAAATTATATACACACACACAATTCAATTTGAAGGTCTTATGACTCTAATGTTACTTATTTCTTCTTGAAATTGATGTCTCTTTAGATATTATCTTTAACTTTTCTTAGTGCATTAAGCTTTGGTGTAGTGTTCTTATAGTGTAAGAGAAAATTATGCAATGTGATTGTTGTTTTGAGTGTATTTTTGTGTAAGATAAGCTTCAGTATAGAACTATCATCTTCAACTTCATTTTTTTGTCATTTTCCATGACATTTTCAATAATTTACTCATCACGAATAATAATAATTCATAATTTGATAATTAGGTAATATTCGTATAATCACAATACACTATACATGTATTAAGTTCAATGTTTTGGAAAAAAAAAAGAATAACTAGATAAATTAATTTTTTTATTGATTAATGTATAAATTAATAAATTTCTACATTTGAGTAATATAGGCTCATGTTTATTGTTTTTTGGAGATATCAAAGTATATGTTTAATTCCATTCCAATGTTTTTGAGTTAGAGAAGAACTATATCTTACTAATAAATTTACAGCAAATGATATATTAGATTGTGTATTGCTAGTAAGATACATTAGTACCCTAATTTTACTAAGATACAATATTTTAGGACCAAGAAGTTCTGCATCATCCTCATGAGATTGGAAAGGATTTTTTTTTCACGTCCAACGACCTTACCCTCATTGGTGAATTCAATGGATGTGCTTTGTCCATATAAAATCGTTTTAGCATTTGCTATATAATTTGATTGATGAACAAAAATTTCATTTATTAAGTGCTCAATTTGAAGACTCAAACAAAACTTTATTTTTTCAAAATTTTTCATCCAAATTCTTTCTTTAAGTAATCCACGGCTTTGATAACTTTCAAGAGTTGCAATAACATTCAAGTTTTCAACATAAACAACAATTATGAAAAATTCAAATTCTAATCTTTCCATAAAAACATATGGGCATATAAGATTATTTTATAGCCTTCTTTTAATAAATATTCACTAAGGCGATTATACCACAATGTCTAGATTACTTTAATCCACATATATATTTATTTTAATTTGATTGAATAAAATTTTCGAGAATACAAATTTTTTGCTTCAAGCAACTTAAATCTTTCATGGATTTTCTTATAAATATCAATATCAAATGAGCCATATGAATAGGCTATAATTATATTCATTAGACGCATTTTAATCTTTTCATGTATTGTAAAGCTAGTTAATATGGAATTGTAATTGCATCCACCACAAGAGAATATGTCTTTTCATAACCAATACCAGGTCTTTAGGTAAAACCTTGTACTATAAGCATGCTTTATATTTCACAATCTCATTTTCTTTTTAATTCATTTTCGTGCAAATATTTATTTATATCCCACTGGTTTTACACCATTTAGTAGTCTAGGTCCTAAAGCTTTATGTTTTGCAAGTGAATTCAATTCCATCATGATTGCATCATTCTAGATTGACCAATCATTTCTATGTCTATATTTTCAATAGATGTAGGTTCAAGATCTTCATTTTCTTCATAATATTGAATGCTACATTATATGCAAAAATATCATTGACGTTTATTTCACTTTGGCTCCATCTTTTCCTGTCATAACATAATTTATTGAGATCTCTCATTTTCAATGGTTTCAAGGACTTGAATTTCTTTTAGAATTTTATTAATTATGTCAGGGGCCTCTTTTAAAGTTTCTGTTTCTTCTTTTTGACCATCTTGTATATGTGCTACTTTCTTTTTCAAGAATTTTATTTTTGGAACCGATTGATTTCCCACACTTCTGGCATGCCTTGTCTTACAAGGACATCAATTCTAACAGGAGCAATTGCAATTGGTATTTGAGATTTAGATATTCTCTGTAGGTCAATAAATACGTCTAGCAACTGATTTGTTATATTTTGCAATTGAATTATCTTTTGAACTTCAAGTTGACATTGATTTGTGTGAGGATCAAACTAGATAATGATAATACATTTCAAGATATTTCTTTTTTCAATTACTTATTTTCTCCTTCTAATGTTGAAAAAACAATTTCATCAAAATGATAATCTGCAAACTATATCGTGAATAAATCTTCTGTTAATAGTTCTAGATATTGATAACTTTATGATATAGAGTTATTTGGACTTAATTTTGATAATAATTTAGCTTAGTTATTGTAGTAATGTATAGAAATTAGTAAGTTTTATTTAATTATTTTAAGTTAGTTAATTAGGTGAGTCAATCTAATCTTAATTAAATTTGTACTTAAATTGGCATTAATGTGCGTAAGATATGTTATTATTGATTAATTTGCTAATTTTGTAGGTGTGTAATTAAAAGGGTGAAAAATTGTCAAGTTAAATGTTCATGAGATGCAAACCTTCACTGCATATGTCTTGGTATTTTGATTATAACTTTCTCTACAGAACTTCAAATGAGGTGATTTTTAGACCACAGTAAATATAAGAGATAAATATACAATTTTCTTGTTTATTACTTCACTCAATTCGGCCTGCAAGGTTGTCAATATTGAAGCTTTACAATTGTCCAAAACTGAGGAAGCAAGGTTGTAGCCTTGGAAGAGATAAGCCGCGATGCCCCGAAAAAAAAAATCACATTTTAAGCAACAGAATGGTCGAGGCTGAGGCTCACCTGAAGGAAGGCCATGGCCTCCAATGAGAATAGCTAAGTTTAAGCCCAAAAAGTAAGAAAACTCCTTGTGTTTTTATACTTCTTTCTTGACTCGATCTTGAACCCTATTTATGCAACCTTTTAAAGGACTTTTAGAGGCATGAAAAATACAGGATTTAGAGCTAAGATTCTGTAAAGCCTGACTTTATAAAATATTTGTCATGACATACATGTGATGGATAGCATGTTTGCATGCTAGGATAGTTTCGAAAAATTTACAAAAGTAGGTATTGTACCTAGAGGTACAACAAAGTTGATTTAAGCCTCGAACTAGATTAAATAGAGATTTTAGGGTGAAATTGAAAATTTTACAGTCCAAGAATGATTTAAAATGGTGATTTGGAATTCGAGGATTAATTTGGAGTCAAATTGAAATTTTCATGACCTAGGGGTAAAATGGTCATTTTGCCACCCCAGGTTAAGATGGGAGTATTGGATGAAATTTTTTATCAAGATTGATCATTTGGAGTATGATTTGAGTTTGAGAAAGGAAAAATTTTAATTCTAGTATTTTTTTGAGCATAAGGGCAAAATAGTCATTTTACAATCTTAGGGGCAAAATTAGAATTTTACACCACCTAACACTTGTCATGCCCATGGATTTCAGCCATTAACATTTTACATTGTGGATAATTGAAACATTTTATGTGGTGGAGAGAGATTACTTAATGGATAAGTATTACACATGGACCAATAGAAACATGCCATGTGTCAAGCTTGGATTATTCTAGAATTTCCTTGTAAAATCTATTTAAAACTCTCTTAGTCTCACCCATATGGCCGGCCAAAGCATGAAGTGAAGAGGAAAGGAAAGAACACAAACCCTAGGTGGGAAAATTGAAGAAAAAGTGTGGGATTTCAAGGGATTAAGCTAATAAAGGTAAAATTTTGTGATTTTATCTTGTGATTTACACTACCCATGCTTTCTTTTTCATTTTCCATGCTTAGAACTCAAGTTTGCATGATGAACCCATGCTGGCTGAATTTGAGAGGAGAGGTTTTGAGCATTGATTTTGCTAGATTTCAAGCTAATTAAGTATTTTTGGTTGTTTGGTAATGGAAAGTATGAAAATCTAGTAAGGAATCACTTTGTTCTTCACAAACCCACAAGAGGCCGAATTTTCTAGGGAGGATATTAAGGCTGAAATTGATGATATTTCATGATATTTTGGTGGTATTTAATGATTGGTGAGCTAGAAATTTAATGTGAAATTTTGGCATGAAAATATGAATTTTTAGCTAATGTATAGACATGTGCGATTTATGGTTCGAACTGATAAATTGAATCATATTCACTGTCATTGAGGTATTTTAAGTATAATTGGAGTGTAAAAAGTGAAAGAAATCGATTTAGAGTTAAATTGGAGGTTTTAGCCAATTACACCGAGAATAGTGCGAATTAGGTCGAATATTGTATTTAAACGGATTTTCAAACATTTTGCATCACATTTCGTGCATTCATATAGATTTATAGAGCTTGAAATAGTTTATGATAAATTGATGTAATTTATTGAAATTCGTGTCACGTATGATGTATAGGTGGTGAGCCCTCTAATAAGGGTAAAAAGATTGTGCTCAAAGACCGAGAATAAGAGTATATCGAACTCCTAGTACTGTGAGTACCTTACTATCATCTTAATTATCTAAAGTGGTTTTATTCGATTTTGTGAATTTTATGAAAAATGAATTAAATGATTAATTTTTTGATTTTATAAACAAAATGTGATTTAATGAAATAATTTCATAAAATTGTTTTAAAATTGAATGATGGCTTTTCAAATAGAGTAATTGGAGACCATTTGATGTATTGTGAATTTATGGTTCTAATTGATTGGCTTATGACAATATTAGCATGAATGACTGAATTGGTATTTGTGTTGAAATATATGAACTGTGTATTTAGCCTTGAAAGGCTGTGAATTACAATAATTGTCATATCATGTTATTGAATTTTTATTGATTGGTGGGATAATTATTAGCTTACTGCAGTAGGCGGGTTTCCGTGGACCAGCCTATTAGAGGGGCACGGTAAACCCCATTATATCTTACCTTAGTATGAGAGGCGCAAGTGGATAACTCCTGAGGTTAACACTTTAGAGTTCACTTCATGCAAAACCACCATGTGAGGGTTAACTCGGCCAACGCCAAAGAACGACTGTGTTTTTCAAACTAAAAATATGTTTACGTGTATACGAAATTTTTAACAGCCTTGGCGGACTCAGTTTGGGATAGCCCTGGATCAAGGTATCCTTGATAACTGGGTATGAGAATGATTTTGGCACGAGCCAAAGTTTTAAGATACTCATAAGCCATGTTAATTACTCGATTTATATGAATTGATTTTATTTGGTTGAAACAAGTTGAAAGGTGATGAATTTCAATATGTTAAACTGTTTTATCTGTCTCCATTTACTCGACTTTAGATGGTTTAGATGGTATCTGTTTACTCACTGAGATTTTATAATCTCACCACCCTCCTTTTCAACCATTTCAGACTCAAGGTAGCTTGTGGATAGCAGATATCGTCAAGGATTATAGTTGGCTTTACTACTCCAAAAATTGTAGGATTACTGCCCTTTAGCACTTTTGCTCCTTGTGGGGCCACGAGTCACTATAAAGTAAATTTCATA
This sequence comes from Theobroma cacao, assembly GCF_000208745.1. NCBI lineage: Eukaryota > Viridiplantae > Streptophyta > Magnoliopsida > Malvales > Malvaceae > Theobroma > Theobroma cacao. The sequence goes on from NC_030851.1 coordinate 29,930,787, forward strand.
TCTCGGTTATCTGTATTATAGTACGTATGAATTTATTTAGCTTTTACATTACAAAAAAAATTATTTACCAATGACTCTATGAATATTGTTTTACAAGAAATTAGAATATTTTATTGAATATTTTTATTTTATTAAAATAGTTGCAATATCATTTTTAATAAATGTTTTAGACACCCAAATTTATTTTAAATAATGAAATATGTGTTTTCCACTCATCTACTACATCTTTAGTCGGGTTCGAAAAATTTTGAGAAAAAATGACGAAAATACCCCTATGAGGTAAAAATTATTTTTCCACAATTTTGAAAGGGAAAAAGCTTAAAATTCTTTAAAAACGAGGTTTGGCGATGATTACTCACAAGGGAGATGAAAAAAATGGTACTAAAGCCTTGTAGGGTTTCGGTTGACACTCCGGGTAACGAATGTCTATCGGGACGTCGCTACGGTTGTCACGGGCTCGAGGGGAGTACCAGGTCGTGACAATTCAGTTGGTATCAGAGCTTTTGGTTTTAAAGTTGTTTTAAAATTTACAATGTCAATGTGGCCCCGAGTTAAGTTAAGTTAAGTTAGGTTTGATAGAATAGAATACGTGTATCTGCACATAGAATTTGGAGTTGTTTAGACTCGATTTGTTTCTTCTTATAGATCTTATGGGAGCATAAGTCATAGACAAAGAGCTATATGAACTCCTGTTCCAAGTAATCCACTTCTTTGTTAATGTCATGCAAAGGTCATAAGTGGGGTTGTTGTCCGGGTTCAAGATGCCACCCGTGGCACGAACTAGTGCTATAGAGATCTTAAAACGAATGCTCCTAATGAAAGATTAATGAAATGATATATCCTTTCGTTAAGGATGGAGAAATTTGGAGTTGGACTAATAGGCCGTGATAATTTATTCATTTGGTGGAGTTATAATTAAACTCATGGTTGTCAATTGGAAAAAGATTTGGGGACTATGGATTGTATTCGGGTTAATATAAAAGAGCACATGTAATAATGATAATAAGGGGCGCACTTTGATTAGAATGAATAGTGATGGTTTTAATTCACTTGGAGTGTATAAAGTAAGCTTTGAGGTAATAGTAAACCCATACTTATGTGCATAAAGATAAGAACACTATGTTAATTGAGCTTGTTATACCCATATAAAAGTGGTGTTGGGATTTTGAAATATTTTATATGTGAATATGTGTTGAATTGGTACAACAGCTTAGACGGAACTGGTGTTGATTTCAATTAATTTCAAGAATTAATTGGACCTATTATAGTTCATGGATATAAGCACATGAATTAACTCGAGAGTGAGTATCAATGATTACTATAATTGATGTGTGGTCATGAAGTAAGAAATTAGTAAAGAAATCTGCTCTAAGGATGAGCTTGAACTTTGCTATGCATAGAAAAAAAGGGAGCCAAGGGATTAAAGGACTAAATGTGGAATTGGCAGCTTGAGGTTAAATGACTTGGAAATGTCAAATCTAGTCTAAGTACCATATGAAGTTCTATAACTGAGATTGATATACGAATTACTTGAAAGATCAATTTAAAAGTCTATTTGGTTCAAAGTGAGGCCTATGATACGAATGATCAGTCTTGAAGGTGATCTCCCTAGAGTAAGGAATTTAAAAAATGTTGATATTTAGATATACTCTAAGAAAGAGAACTTCTGCATCCTAAGTTTAGGACAACTTTGATCTTATAATCGCAAAGGCAAGGTGTAATAACTAAGTAAATTATTCACTTAATAAATGTGATTGGTTATTGATGAATAAAGTCAAGATCTTAACATTTAGTGGTATACAATTTGATAATTATGTATTTAAAAGTTATTTGGAGACAATTCCTTCATCAAATTTGCATTAAATGTTATGGTAAAAGCATATCAATGTTAATATGGAAATGTATTCAGGAATGATCTTAACATACCACCAAAGGAGAATTAAACATGTTGAA
>NC_030851.1:29934407-29942098 GCF_000208745.1 Theobroma cacao
AAAACAAGTCGTTCCTTGGCGTTGGCCGAGTTACACATTCACGTGGGGGTTCGACGTGAAGTGAGCTCTAATACTACCCCGGGAGTTACTCTCCTCACCTCTACAACTAGAGTAACACTATAACCGGGTTTACCGTGCCCCTCTAATAGGCAGTCCACGGAAACCAGTCACTGCAGTGACTAACTCACCAATTTTAATAAAATTTCGACAGTATAACGTGGCTTTTATTTATTTATCCAGCCTGCATAGTAAAAATAGCTTACATAAATTTCCCAATGCACTTACAAAATATAGCCACATATACTTATATCTCATAAGCCATTCATAGGAAAATATATAATTTTCAAGACAGTTAACAACCTCCAATTACTCAATTTCATAATCAACATAATATATATATTTTTTCACATTTATTTCTAAAACATCAAAAATCATGTTTTAATCTCATTTTCGTTTTATAAAATACATAAAGAGCATTTTTAAAATAAACTCTAGATAATTTACAATAATAATAAGTTTACTCACCGTTTGTACAAACTAAAAGCTTTCTAGGTGCCCCGATAAATACTCGTTGGGTATAATTTCCTTGCCTTTACCGAAAGGCTCTCCTCCTAGACACATTGCAAAAATTTACTCAATTCATCACATTAATGCTAAATAACTATATATTTGACTTAAATCCTATACTAATGTATGGTATGAAATGCAATAGCCTAAAACGGCTTAAACGCGGTATTAACCTATTTTTGGCACTTTACCTGATAAATTGCTAACGCGCTCCATTTTTGCTATAAATCGTCTCATTCTCTCTCCAACATTTCTAACCATTAAATATCAGCCAATAATCTTCTAAAATCACCAAAATCAATTCACTTTCCTCTTTGGAAAATTTGGCCAAAAATGGGACATTAACTCGGTTAATTTTTCACTTTGTTTTTTTATCACATTTAACAATTTTTCATCATTTTCTCTTCATTTCTCTTAGAATAAAAATCAGATTATCATCATTGTACCTCATTGCAGATTTGGCCAAGGGTGGGTATTGTGAAAATTTAATACTTTCTTGCCCAATTTAATTTCTAAACACATTTAACTAACTTAAACTACTAATTTAACTAAAAATCAAAACCTAAAAATTTCAAAATCTCTCCCCTAGAATTTCATCTGGCCCTTGATGTCACTTTTAGATCTCTCTCCTCAAGCATGCTAAATGGAAACAAAGGCATAAGAAAGGTAGAAATCAAGCTAAAGTTAAAAAATCTTACCGTTAGACGCGTAAACGGGCGAAAAATGCGAATTCCCTTTTGAATTTTCTTGTTTCTCTTTGGTTTTTCTTTTTTTCTTCCTTTCCTCTCTATTTTCTCTCTTGTTCTCCCTTATGGCCGGCCAGCACTTAAAATGGGGTTTAAATGGGCTGACTTTGCATTAAAATAATATTATATCATTAAAAATGCCACGTGTCACTTTCCCATTGGCCCATTTTTAAAATTTCATCCATTTGTTTCCAAATTTTCACCATACACTTGTCCCTCATATCCATAGTTTAGATAAAATTCTCAGACTTATCCAAAGTATCGGTGGAGTAATTTTTGAAATTTACACTTTTGCCCCCGTAAAAGTGAAAAATTACATTTTTGCCCAAAAAATTGAAAAATTGCCCATAGACATATTTTTCATCCCTTATACTCATACCATTCTCCAATTTGTCAAATTTGATCTAAATTCTCTCAAAATCTCTAATTTTGTCCGCGGGTGGCAAAATTACGATTTTTCCCCTACACTCCAGAAATCACCAGAACTAAACTTTTCACTTCCTATCATTAAATTATACTCCAAATAGTTAATCTTATTCAAAAATTTGACTCCATTATCAAATTATTATCTTAGGTGGCAAAATGACGATTTTACCCCTGAATATCAAAATTTTTAATTTTACCCCTAATGAACCCTCGAACTCCGAACAATCATTTTTAGTCATTCCTGGACTATAGAATATTAAATTTCATCTTACAATTCCTATTTGAAATAGTTCGAGGCTAAATCAACTTAAGTGTACCGTTCGGTACAATACCGGGTTTCGTCTATTCTTAGGTGCTTTCCTAGCATAATAACATGCTACTCAGTGCATGTATGTCATGACATGTGTTTATAGGGTCGGGTTTTACAATTCTACCCCCCTTAAAATAAAATTTTGACATCAAAATTTCACTTACCAGATTCGATAAATAGATGCGGGTATTGGTTCCTCATCTGATGCTCTACTTCCCATGTCATTTCCTCCATTCGAGCACTTTTCCACAACACTTTGACCATTGAAATACTCTTGTTCCTCAGTACTAGATCCTTTCGATCCAAGATACTCACAGGTTGCACCTTGAACTTCAAATTGTCGTGCAACTCGATCGGAGGTGCTTCGAGAATGTGAGAGGGATTTGGTACATATTTCTTAAGCATGGAGACATGGAAAACGTTGTGGATCCGATCTAACTCCGGAGGTAATTCTAATCGATAAGCCACTAGTCTAATTCTTTCAATGATTCGGAATGGTCCAATATACCTCGGGTTAAGCTTTCCCCGCTTTGCAAATCGAATCACACCTTTCATTATACAACAAGATATCATAATTTACAACAATAATATAATCAAATAAAACTTAATACCACAAAGCATTCAAATTATTACCTTTCCAAGGAGACACCTTAAGAAAAACTCTATCATCGACCTTAAACTCCAAGTCTTTTCTCCGTTTATCTGCATAGCTCTTCTGTCTATCCTGGGCTACCTTTAGCCTCTCTCGTATAACCTTGATCTTGTCATTAGTTTGATCGATTAATTCCATACTAGCTAACTTTCTTTCACCCACTTCATCCCAACAAAGTGGAGTACGACATTTCCTTCCATATAAAGCTTCATACGGTGCCATACCGATGCTAGACTGAAAGCTGTTATTGTAAGCAAATTCCACTAACGGCAAGTGTTTATCCCAACTCCCAAGAAAATCCATGACACAAGCCCTCAACATATCTTCCATAGTCTGAATAGTCCTCTCTGACTGACCATCTGTCTGTGGGTGAAAAACAGTGCTAAATTTCAATTTGGTTCCGAGAGCTTCTTGAAATTTTGGCCAGAATCGAGAAGTGAATCGAGGATCTCGGTCTGACACTATAGAAACGGGAATTCCATGTAGCCTCACAATCTCATCTATATAGAGCTGAGCCAGCTTCTCAATAGAGTATGTACTATGGACAACTAAAAAGTGAGCGGACTTAGTCAACCGATCTACGATCACCCAAATTGCATCATTTCCTCTCTGTGTCCGCGGCAGTCCCAAAACAAAATCCATAGTTACATGCTCCCATTTCCACTCAGGAACAGGTAAAGATTGAAGTGTACCTGCTGGCCTCTTATGCTCCGCCTTAACTTGCTGACATACAAGACACTTTGCTACAAATTCTGCTACGTCTCGCTTCATACCTGGCCACCAATAATTCTCCCTGATAGTCCTATACATCTTGGTGCTTCCAGGATGTAATGCATAGGCAGATGAATGGGCTTCTTCTATGATCGCCTGTCTCAATTGGTTTCCCTCAGGAACACAAACTCGGTCTCTAAACATCAAGATGTTATCCTCTTTGAGTATGAACTCACTAACTCCCCCATCGGTCAATTTTTGAATTTCTTTCCTTAACTCATCATCAGACCTCTGAATGTCCTTGATCTGATTAAGTAACGAAGGTCGCACAATTAAGTTTGCCAATAAGGATCCATCCTCACCATTTCTCAACTGGACCCCAAGAGATTTCATCTCTAATAATGCTGAAAAATAACAACTCTGAAGTGCTGCTAAAGACGACGAACACTTACGACTTAAGGCATCAGCTTCAACATTCGCCTTTCCCGGATGATAGTCTATCACCAAGTCATAATATTTTATCAACTCCAACCATCGCCTTTGCCTCAAATTAAGCTCCTTCTGAGTGAGCAAATATTTTAAACTCTTGTGATCCGTAAATATTCAACAATGCTCACCATACAAGTAATGCCTTCAGATTTTTAAAGCAAACACCACTGCTGCTAACTCTAAATCGTGGGTAGGGTAATTTGTTTCATGCCTCTTTAGCTGTCTAGAAGCATAAGCGACAACTTTTTTATTCTGCATCAGCACACACCCTAACCCCAACTTAGATGCATCATTGTACACCACAAATCCCTTACCACTCACAAGAAGTGTTAAAACGGGAGCGGAGGTTAATCGGTTCTTTAGCTCCTGAAATCGATTCTCACAAACATCATCCCACTCAAACTTAACTCCTTTATGAGTTAGACGGGTCAGAGGAGCTGCTATTAAGGAAAACCCCTGAACAAACCTCTGATAATAACCGGCTAATCCGAGGAAACTACGAATCTCCGTCACTGTCTTAGGTTGCTCCCATTGTAAAATTGCCTCTATCTTTTTGGGATCAACATATATTCCAGCTCTCGATACTACGTGTCCTAAGAATACCACTTCTTGTAACCAAAACTCACATTTCGAAAACTTTGCATACAACTGTCTTTCCCGCAAAGTTTGTAATACTATACGCAAGTGGGTAGCGTGCTCATCATTATCTCTCGAGTAAACCAGGATGTCATCAATGAACACAATAACAAACTTGTCCAAGTAAGGGTGGAACACCCTGTTCATGAGATCCATAAAAGCTGTCGGTGAGTTAGTTAACCCGAAAGGCATGACCAAGAACTCATAATGACCGTACCGAGTCTTGAACGCTTTCTTAGGTACATCCTGTTCTTTAATCTTCAACTGATGATACCCAGACCTCAGATCAATCTTAGAAAACACTGTAGCTCCCTGTAATTGATCGAAAAGATCATCAATCCTCGATAACGGATACTTGTTCTTAATGGTCATTCTGTTAAGCTATCGATAATCGATACATAACCGAAGTGTATCGTCTTTCTTTTTCACAAATAAAATCGGTGCTCCCCACGGAGATATACTAGGGCGTATAAAACCCTTGTCCACCAACTCTTGCAATTGTACTTTCAACTCTTTCAACTCTGTCGGAGCCATTCTATATGGAGGAATAGAGATAGGTGCGGTACCCGGAAGTAAATCAATAGTGAATTCGAACTCATGATCGGGAGGAAGTCTTGGTAATTCATCAGGAAATACATCAGGGAACTCACTTACTACAGGGACATTCTCTAACTTAGGTTCCTCCCTCGATATATCAATCATGTGAGCCAAGTATGCCGGATATCCCTTTCGCACCAATTTCAAAGCTTTGAGGGTCGAGATTACACAAAACGGTAATACTCGACGCTCCCCCGTAAATACAACTTCTGCTCCCTTTAAACTCTGGAGAATCACTTCTTTCTTAAAATAATCCACCTTTGCTCGATGAGTGGACAACCAATCCATACCCAAGATCAAATCAAAGTCTCGAATCTCCAAAAGGATTAAATTACCCATAAATTTTTCTTCCCCAACTTTAATACCACAGTCTCTATAATACGTACTTCTTACTAACCGCTCGCCTAGAGGAGTATGCACTATAATCTCTTCCTCTAATGGTGACAGGTTCCTATCTGAGAATGATGCAAATGATATGCTCACATATGATCTATCGGAGCCTGAATCTATCAAAACATGTGCATCTCTATCAAACACAATCATAGTACCTGTCACTGTGCTAGGTCGAACTCGGACTTCGTCCTCAATCACTGCAAAGATCCTGGTTAAAATTTGGGACTACGGTCTAGAAGATGGCTACTTTGGGGTATTACTCCCCATGCCTGACCGTATCACTGAGCCCTGTCTGGACTGTGATCCCGAAATATCTCTCCGCGGTATACTAGGATGAGTTGGAGGAGTAAAAGTAGCTACTGTACCCCGTCTCAACTGAGGACAATCTCTCCTGATATGCCTTTATTGACCGCATTGAAAACACTTTACAAGCTGTCTACATGACCCAACATGAAATCCTCCGCAATTACGGCATCTGTCCAATCCTCTTGAAGTCCTCCCCTGACTACTCATCACTGGCTGATCAAATCTAGAAGATCTCGGTTGTGACTGCTGAGATGGAGGTCTAGTGGATGCCACAGACGCTGAGGTAGTACTTCCTGCAGTAGATGTCGAATCTCTGCCTTTCTTTGAAGACTGACCCAGGAACGTAGGCGGATTCCTTCTCTTTGCGAACTCAGCTCGGATCCGTCTATTCTCAGTGGCGAGCTTCTCAGCCCGTAAGGCCATCTACACAACTTCCTTATGTGGCTCCCTACCAGTCACTGTCATCCATTCCCTGATCTCATTACGGAGCCCTTCCTTGAAATAATTTGCCTGATCCTGCTCAGATTGCACCAGATCCGACACATATAACATCAACTCGTTAAAACGAGTCTCATACTCCTCTACAGTTAGATTTCCTTATTTCAAGCTTAGAAATTCTCTTTTCTTTTCTTTCTAATGAAAGTAAGTAAAATACTAACCATCAAATTCTTTGAGGAAGTCAGACCATGTCTGAGGAGTAGTGGAACGAGACTTCACAAAATTTCACCAAGTACGAGCGCTCTTCTCTAGTAATCTAGTAGCCACCATTAGCTTCATATCGTCATTTAATCTCATATCAGAAGAGTCTCCGAAACTTGATTAACCCAATCCTTAGCTGTGGTCGCATCCAACTCACCAGTAAACGAGACGCAACCCAACTATATAGCTTCCTTCAACTTCTTAGAAATGGAGACGTCCGGTGTCTGGGGTGGAATAGAAGGTGGTGGTATTGGGGCTGTTACAGGGGAATCAGCGGGTGAAATTGGACCAGCCTGAGCCTGGCTTGCAAGAGCAGCGAGAGAAGCCATTAATGCTTGAGCTACCTCGGGTGTCATGGCAGGTACGCCAAGAGTAGCAACAGGTGGTGGAAGAGGTACAGGAATATTCATAGACTCAGCAGTAGGAACTGCTCTAAAAGAAGACGCAGTCGACTCTTCTTCTATGGAATCCGACCGACTTTGTCTAGGGCGACCTCTTCCCCAATCGGTAGATCTAATAATAGGTGGTAGCTCACGTCGAGGAGGCATAATGATCTACAAAAAGAACGAAACTGGTTTAGACAACTTAAGACTCTATATGCAACTAACTAATCTTAACTGAGCCACACTGACATTTTAAATTATTTTTAAAAAATAACTTTAAATCCAAGAATTTTGAAAATCAAAAGCTTCTTTCAAAACCATAAGCTTTTAAACCAAAAGCTTTGATACCAATTGAATTGTCACGACCCGGAACCTCCCTCTGGCCCATGACAACCGCCGCGACGTCCCAATTGACACTCATTACCCGAAATGCCAATTAGAACTCCGCAAGGCTTACATATCAGTTTCTTGCCTTTTCTGTGAGCAATCGTTTTTAAACATTCCATTTTAAACAATTTTCAGTAGTTTCCTACTCAAGTAAATCAAAAGACAAAAATATTTTAAAATGATTTATAGATAAATATCACTATTCAAAATATTGATTAAAATATAGCATTTTTTTATATAAAACAATATTTATAGAAACACGTGTAAGAAATCTTTTGTAACGTGTAAGTAAAATAAATTCACACATACAAAAATTTACAAAGTTATAATGTACAATAATGGTTACAATGACAAGTGGCCCAAAATACACCCAGTGTTGGTGCTAGAAA
>NC_030851.1:29943645-29947454 GCF_000208745.1 Theobroma cacao
CCCTTTGAATTTTCTTGTTTCTCTTTGGTTTTTCTTTTTTTCTTCCTTTCCTCTCTATTTTCTCTCTTGTTCTCCCTTATGGCCAGCCAGCACTTAAAATGGGGTTTAAATGGGCTGACTTTTCATTAAAATAATATTATATCATTAAAAATACCACGTGTCACTTTCCCATTGGCCCATTTTTAAAATTTCATCCATTTGTTTCCAAATTTTCACCATACACTTGTCCCACATATCCATAGTTTAGATAAAATTCTCAGACTTATCCAAAGTCTCGGTGGAGTAATTTTTGAAATTTACACTTTTGCCCCCGTAAAAGTGAAAAATTACATTTTTGCCCAAAAAAACTGAAAAAATTGCCCATAGACATATTTTTCATCCCTTATACTTGTACCATTCTCCAATTTGTCAAATTTGATCTAAATTCTCTCAAAATCTCAAATTTTGTCCGTGGGTGGCAAAATTACGATTTTGCCTCTACACTCCAAAAATCACTAGAATTAAACTTTTTCACTTCCTATCATTAAATTATACTCCAAATAGTTAATCTTGGTCAAAAATTTCACTCCATTATCAAATTATTATCTTAGGTGGCAAAATGACGATTTTACCCCTGAACATCAAAATTTTTAATTTTACCCCTAATGAACCCTCGAACTCTGAACAATCATTTTAGTCATTCCTGGACTATAAAATATTAAATTTCATCATACAATTCTTATTTGAACTAGTTCGAGGCTAAATCAACTCAAGTGTACCGTTAGGTACGATATCGGGTTTCGTCTATTCTTAGGTGCTTTCCTAGCATAATAACATGCTACTCAGTGCATGTATGTCATGACATGTGTTTATAGGGTCGAGTTTTACAATTAAAGGCGAAGTGAGGGAAAGGTTAGATGAATATACGAGATGTTGATAAGAGATGTCAATACCAAGTGATGAGAGTGTGAATGGAGATTTCAAGAATGATATAGCAAATGAGTTTATATAGAATATTGTTACAAGAATTTACTAATCTTGTCTTGACCTTGTTGAAAGGAAAGGATTAGTGACAACACAAGTAAACTATGGGGTATGCTAGAAACCCTTGGAAATAAGTTGAAGCATGAGTAGTTAAGCATGCATGTAAATATTTTGGTGAGCAAGTGCATGTCTTTATGGAAATGATATACTTGGAGTATGAAAAAGCAAATGAGTTAGTAAGGGTTTCAAGAATGTTTAAACACCTTTGAGAAAGAATTATAAATTATACGTGATGAGTATAAGATGCGTGACTTTGAAACTTGCTAAGGAGCCAAATAGCTAAGACATTAGCTAAGCGATCACCTGCTGTGAGACATAAGTTTAAGATAGATATCCCCAAGGAAATACTCAAGAGAAGTTATGCCCTGGATCTCGTGAAAGCAAGCACTAAGTTATGTGGTTATAAAAAGGAAGCTGTAAGTTGAGAGTGATATTAGTATTAACATTGAAAGGTACTTGAGGAGAATCTAGTTTCAAGTTTTGCAATTTCAAGTGCAATTTATAAATTGGCTAAGGGAAAATGATGTTATATTCGTATGAAAGAGTGAAACAAAGGATGATAAAAGTTGACCTTGATAATGAAGTCGGATAATGAAACTTTCCTAATATATTATGGAAATTGGAATTCGAAAATGCTTGAGGCATACATGATTCAAATGAGTTTGAGTTTTAAGTGACAAATCAATATCGAAATGCAAGAAAGATACAAGGTAATGTAGAGGTATGAAGGATAATCGAGGAAAAAGGATGACTCCTAAGAATTGTGGTATTGCATAAGATGCAATGATTAAGTTAAGATGAATCTTTGAGGCATCAATGGGATTATAAAACATACACGCATAATAGATTATAATTCAATGGAGATGACATTGTGATGCAATGATATATAGTACAAGGAAACTTAAGCATATAATTGGAAATGATAAGAAGAGAGTATAAGTATGTAAATGATGTGGAACTATGCATAGGCATGATGAGAATTTGTATGAATTATGAAGATTATTCTATTGAATCTTGATTGTGGATGGGAATGAATTAAGAGAAATTAGTCTGAAGGCATTTGAAAATCGAGATCCGTATACATAATGAGGAATATGGACACTTGAATGTTCGTGTATACGTATATGTGGAGTTGGTGATGTACCCAACTAAAATGAAGAATGGTTTTAGTGGTTTGAGATTTACTTAATAAGTACTTGATCATAAAAGTACGAGAGTTTCTTTTTGAGAATATGGTTACTAATGGTTATCAAATTTGAATTATCTGTGATGTTAAATATATATCTATGGATAAATAAAAGGTGTTTGATCCTTATGTATTATGAAATGCTTGAATGTTGGAAGGTTTGATAAAAGATCAAGGTAGAAAAATTATGGATAGTTAAGTAAACATGCATGATTGATGATTTAAGGATGATTTGACTTAGATGCAATCCGTACGTATTCTAGATCAAAAGGATCAAATGTTGAGGAATAAAAACATCTCAATGGTTAAAGGCGTTCCTTTCGGGGGGAGCAAAAGGTCTCGAGTTTGAAGATTGGCGAGAAGGTTCTACAGGGCCTGTCGTGCCACCCTTAGGCGTGGCGAATACGAGTAAGTCAAGTGATGGGGAACCAAATAAACAATACCTTAGAGTGGGCTCTCGAGGGGGATGCCACAGAATGCTCGAATGGAAGAGATGACATGGGAAGTCGAGCACTAGATGAAAGACCGATATCCACGTCTTTTCTTGGAATTTGATAAGTGAAATTTTGAGGTCAAAATTTTATTTTAAGGGGGGTAGTGCTGTAAAGCCCGACCTTATAAAATATTTTTTATGACATACATGTGATGGATAACATGTTTGCATGCTGAGAGAGTCTTGAAAAATTTACAAAAGTAGGTATTGTACCTAGAGGTACAACAAAGTTGATTTAAATCTCGAACTAGATCAAATGGAGATTTTAGGGTGAAATTGAAAATTTTACAGTCTAGGAATGATTTAAAATGGTGATTTGGAGTTCGAAGATCAATTTGGAGTCAAATTGAAATTTTCATGACCTAGGGGCAAAATGGTCATTTTGCCACCCGAGGTTAAGATGGGAGTATTGGATGAAATTTTTTATCAAGATTGATCATTTGGAGTATAATTTGAGTTTGAGAAGTGAAAAATTTTAATTTCGATATTTTTCCGAGCATAAAGGTAAAATAGTCATTTTGCCACCCTAGGGGCAAAATTGGAATTTTACACCACCTAACACTTGTCATGCCCATGGATTTCAGCCATTACCATTTCACATTGTGGATAATTGAAACATTTTATGTGGTGGAGAAAGATTGCTTAATGGATAAGATTACACATGGACCAATGGAAACATGCCATGTGTCAAGCTTGGATTATTCTAGAATTTCCTTGTAAAATCTATTTAAAGCTCTCTTAGTCTCACCCATATGACTGGCCAAAGCATGAAGTGAAGAGGAAAGGAAAGAACACAAACCCTAGGTGGGAAAATTGAAGAAAAAGTGTGGGATTTTAAGGGATTAAGCTAATAAAGGTAAAATTTTGTGATTTTATCTTGTGATTTACACTACCCATGCTTTCTTTTTCATTTACCATGCATAGAACTCAAGTTTGCATGATGAACCCATGCTCGCTGAATTTGAGAGGAGAGGTTTTGAGCATTGATTTTGCTAGATTTCAAGCTAATTAAGTGTTTTTGGTTGTTTGGTAATGGAAAGTATGAAAATCTAGCAAGGAATCACTTTGTTCTTCACAAACCCACAAGAGGCCGAATTTTCTAGGGAG
>NC_030851.1:29948600-29960795 GCF_000208745.1 Theobroma cacao
TGGGTATGAGAATGATTTTGGTACGAGCCAAAGTTTTAAGATACTCATAAGCCATGTTAATTACTCGATTTATATGAATTGATTTTATTTGGTTGAAATAAGTTGAAAGGTGATGAATTTCAGTATGTTAAACTATTTTATCTGTCTCCATTTACTCGACTTTAGATGGTTTAGATGGTATTTGTTTACTCATTGAGATTTTATAATCTCACCACCCTCCTTTTCAACCATTTTAGGCCCGAGGTAGCCTATGGATAGCAGATATCGTCAAGGATTATAGTTGGCTTTACTACTCCAAAAATTGTAGGATTACTGCCTTTGAGCACTTTTGTTCCTTGTGGGCCCATGAGTCACTGTAAAGTAAATTTCATATCCTGGTTATCTATATTATTGTACGTATGAATTTATTTAGCTTTTACATTACAAAAAAAATTATTTACCAATGACTCTATGAATATTGTTTTACAAGAAATTAGAATATTTTATTGAATATTTTTATTTTATTCAAATAGTTGCAATATCATTTTTAATAAATGTTTTAGACACCCAAATTTATTTTAAATAATGAAATATGTGTTTTCCACTCATGTACTACATCTTTAGTCGGGTTCGAAAAATTTTGAGAAAAAATAACGAAAATGTCCTTGTGAGGCGAAAATTATTTTTCCACGGTTTTGAAAGGGAAAAAGCTTAAAATTCTTTAAAAATGAGGTTTGGCGATGATTACTCACAGGGGAGATGAAAAAAATGGTACTAAAGCCTTGCAGAGTTCTGCTTGGCACTCCGGGTAACGAATGTCTACCAGGACGTCGCGACGATTGTCACGGGCTCGAGGGGAGTATTGGGTCGTGACCGATTCAGCCACAAAATCATTGAAGAAAAGTATTATTGGAGCTGAGAGGAAATTGAAGAATTCAAGAAGATTTGGAGATCAAGATTTCAACTCTTAAAGTTTCTTTATTCTTTTTGTTATTCTTTATTTTTCTTGATTTGGTTTCAATGTTTAAACTTTATTTGATGTTGATGTGTGACATTATGAGAACTAATTTAGTTATTTAAGATTATGATTGAACTCAGTATGTAGTCTAAATTATTTATCTCTCTTTTACTTAAGTTTGATGGTTCTAAGTTGTTTATTCTATTATGTTTTTGATGCTTCTAATTGCCTGATCACCAATTAGATTGATCTAGAAACCTAAGTTAAACCTTGACGAATGAGATTTAGGTAAACCTTGAATAAAATAACATATGATCGAATGCACTTAGTTGATTAGGTTGTTTGTTTGCATATAGGGTAGGCATACACCTAGAAGCCATGCGTAGCCAAGATTAAAGCATGAACTTAATGGATCTTTCTTCAATTTAATTTGCATAGATATACAGTAAGTTAATTGGAAGAGATATTTTTATAAGAAATTCGATAGAGATTTGTAAATAATTTAGGCCTCTAGTTTAGCAACTTAATCCATTGAAGTAAGTTAAGGGAGAAACAATATTCGGATGAAGTATTGAGGAAAATTATAATCTTAGTTTTGGTAGTTGATTGAATCTTCAAAAACCAATTTGCTATTTAGTTTTACTTTTAGTTTTTTAACTTTAATTTTTCTTTTTAATAATTTTAAATTTAATTGTTTGGATAAGATTAGGATGTGTTAATTTTAGTAGTTAGCAAGTAAGGATTAAAGTAGAATTCATTGCCACGGAGAATTGAATTTCCCTACTTGTTAACTACTAAAATTAACACACCCTAACTTATCTAAACAATTAAGTTTATAATTATTAAAAAGAAAAGTTAAAACTAACAAACTGAAACTAAAACTAAATACCAAAATTTGTTTTTAAAAATTCAATCAACTACAAAAGCTATGATTATAATATCTCTCAATACTTCATCTGAATATTATCTCTCCCTCTTTTAACTGACTTCATTGAATTAAGTTGCTAACCTAGAGTTTTAAATTATTTATAAGGTTTTGTCGAGTTTCTTACAAAAATCTCTTTTCCAATTGACTTTCTATATGCCTATGCAAATTAAATTTAAGAAAAATTCATTAAGTTTATGCTCTAATCTTGATTATGTATGGCTTATAGGGATTATGTCTACCCTATATGCAAATCAAACCACCTAATCAACTAATTGCATTCGATCATATGCTTTTCTATTTAAGGTCTATCTAAATCTCCTTTGTCAAGGGTTAAATTAAGTTTCCAGATCAATCTAATTGTTGATAAGGCAATTAGAAGCATTAAAAATAGAATAGAACAAACAAGTTAAAACCATTAAATATAAATAAAAGAGAGATAAATAATTCAGACTATGTATTGAGTTCAATCATAATCTTAGATAACTAAATTAGTTCCCATAATATCACACAAGTTTAAACATTAAAACCAAATTAAGAAAAATAAAGAATAACAAAAAGAATAAAGAAATTCCAAGAATTGAAATCTTGATCTCCAAATATTCTTGAATCATTCAATTTCTTCTCAGCTACAATGAGACTTTTCTTCCATGATTTTGTGGTTGAATCTTAACTCAAAATGTTTTGTTTTTTTTTTCCTCTAAAATTCTACTAAAAGTTTGCATAAATAGGGCATAAGATCAACTCAAGAAAGAAGTCTAAAAGCATAAGGAGTTGTCTTACCTTTTTAGTTTAAATTTTGATTTTTTTAGCTATTCTCGTTAGGGGTTGCGACCTACCTTCAGGTGCACCTTAGCCTTAACCATTTTGTTTCTTAAAACATGATTTTCTTGTTGGGGCACCACGATCTACCTCCTCCAAGGCCGTAGCCTCGCTTCCTTTGTTTTGGACTACTATAGTGCTTTAATTTTGACAAGGTTTTTTACCATCTTCCAGGTTGAAGTGGGAGAAATGGTAAATATGTAAATTGTTGGTTTTTCTCTTATATTTCCAATGGTTAGAAAATCACCTCATTCGGAGTTCTGTAAAGAAAGTTATAGTCAAAATACCGAGACATGTGCAATGAAGGTCTACATCTCATAAACACGTAACCATTTTTCACCTTTTTAATTGAACACCTACAGAATCAACAAATTAATCAATAATAACATATCTTACACACTTTAAAACCCATTTAAGTACAAATTTAACTAAGACTGGATTGACTCACCTAATTAACTAACTTAAAATAATTAAATAAAAGCTATTAATTTCGTTGCATTACTACAATAACTAAGATAAATTATTATCAAAATTAAGTCTAAATACCTTCATATCATAGAGTTATCACACCCCTAAACTTAAGATTTTCTTAGTCCTCGAGCAAAACATAGAAAAGAACTAACTTACGAAAAATAATTTAGATGGTGAAAACAAAATAAATAAAGCAACTACTAGAGATAGAGTGCACCAACTCAATGATCCCCCATAGTTACCTTAAAAGTATGTCTATCAATATTTAACTTAAGGAAAAATATAAGCATCATTCAAATTCATATTTCAATTCCAATGAAAACACATTCTCAAATGGATTTTCGTGTATGTGTGAAATCTTTTACCAAGAATATTATGCTATCCGAATGAGTGTATTCCAATGAAAAATTCAAATTAGTACTAGAATTTCATAAATTTGCTTTTCACATCTCTCTCCACTAATGTAGACTGATACTAAGTTAAGGATCAATAGGTCTTTATTAAGCTTGTAATGTATGGCTAAGGTTAAGGTAGGATAGAGGATAATAATTTGGCTCAATTCACCATAAGCACAAAATCATTCTAGGATCTATATATAGCTATAGCCTCATTCTCCACATACACCTCTTTTTTTCCACATTTGAACTTTTTTTTTGTTCAACACTTTATTCTACTTTTTCTCTTCTTCTTGTTTTCTTTTTTATCACAATTTCATGCCCCCAAACTTATTTCTTTTTATTGTAAGTAGTGGGGTGATTTTTAATATTTTGAACTTTTTCCACATCAACATCACCTTTCTACCATATGCATTTAGCTCAATATATATTTCCTAAAACAATATACATGCTTAAGAGTGAGGGTTGCAAAATTGAAATTTTATTTTAAAGCTAGGCTAATTATTATGTGGTTAAACAAAGAAAAGGAAAATTAGCCTTAAAGGGGTAGACTAGGAATAAAAATATATCAAGGTGAGCTTGAAAGGCTTGAACGGTCCAAAGATGGCCTAAATTATCTCCCTAACTAAGTATTGCTTAAGATTCAACTTGAGAGAGAATCAAGCAAATTCTATAAATCTTAACATAATCCAAATTTTATATCAACATAAACCTTCTCTAAATATGCATAATAATTCAAAGTAAAAAATATAGTGCTCAAAATTATGGAAATCAAATCCTAACAATGATACTGAACAAAAGAATTTAGCATGAATTTAAACAAAAACCTTATTCACCGAAAGCTAAAAATTCAAGACAATTAAGTTCTCATCATTGGATATGGAAGATCATCAAAAAATGGGGCAAAATTCTACTCTAGATTCCTAACGATTCAAGCAAACATGAAAATTTAAATGATAAAATAATCCTAAAAGCATGCAAATAATTAAAATTAAATCTAAAACTTCAACAAAATATTCACCATTAGAAAAATAAATTCAAATATTTAATTTTGTATGGAGATTTGTATCCAACATATATTCCTAACCTCCTTTGAGGACACAAAGGTGGAGCAATTGGTTCCTAACCATAAACCAATTGTATAAGGGAGAATTTATGATAACTCATTGGCCTAATGCATACACGTGTTGTTGAATGAAAAATGGCAAACCCCCGAGCAGAAATGGGGAGTTTAGTTTTCATAAGTAATGGCTTTGTAATCAATTGGAAGTGTTTAATAAACAATTCTATTAGATCGTTTTGTGTATGAAAATAAGCATAGACTGTTCAATAGTTTTTCGACTAATAAGTAATATTCAATAAAGGCTTGACATATGTAAAGTTACCAGCATTTTCAAGATGAATAGTCTTCATTGCATAATTAGGAAAAGGTGCCCGCAAACAAATAATTTAGACGAGTAATTTTGCAAATACCAAATTGCAAGTTGATAATAAGAACACATGTGACCATTTAGTCGATGCATCAATTAAAACTATAAATAACTAAATGGTCTACATGGTGGATGTGTAAATCTACATATATCACCTTGAATACATTTAACAAATGTAGAGGATTTAGTCCTCACTTTAGCTAATGATCGCCTTATAATTGATTTGCCTTGAGAGCAAACAACACATGAGAATTCATTAGATTGAAAATTTTTCTAATTTTTCAATAGATGGCCACATGAATTTTTCATAATTTTTGGCATCATTATTCATCTGGGATGACCCAACCTGTCATGCTAAACATTAAAATTATTAGTAAACTTCTAGTTTACTATAGCATGAGTTTTAATTATTTTGATATTTCAATAGTACAATCCAAAAGATAAAACGGGTAATTTTTTCAACCACTTTTGACCCGAGATAATAAATGTAATATAAATGAATATGTTTAAAACTTAATAAAATTTTTTGAGACTTAGTAGAAAATAATGCATCCTCTATTATGAACTTTCTTCCTATGGTAGTTAAATATTAGCTCTTCCGTAGCCTTCAATTAATCTTGTACTATTAGATAAATATCATTATTTGTTTTCAATAAAATAAGATACATATATATATATATACAGATAAAATAAGAAACTTACAAGTTAACATAAGAGAACATTAAATATAGAATTAAAATGCATAATATGAGTATATCATTTAAATATAATGAGAATATATAAAAACATCTTCATAATAGAGTTATATTAAACTATACAAATAAACTATGAAGAAATTTCATTCTTGGATATTTCCATTACCAATCAAATGATCAATTTTTCGATCAGGGTGGACAAGAAAAATCAACAACATCCAAATGTGTTATATCAACTTGGTTATGGTTAAAATCATCTTGAACAAAATTTGTTTTGATATTTTTTTCCTTTATCTTTCAGTTATGCTTGACTTTGTCTCAGTGTCAAAGAAGTAAAAAGATTGTATAAAGGTATGGGAAAGATAAAGTGACCTTGTTAAGGGCATTTTGGTAATTTAAGTGAGAATTGGATAAACTTTACACATAAATATCTAACTCTCCAGTAGCTTCTTCTCATTTTTCCAGTAGCTCTTCTTCTTCCTTCCATCCTTCTCACGTTTTCTCACCTTCCATGGAAGCTTGCTTTGAAACCTCCATAAATTTTCTCAAGTTAACCCTAATTTTCATGCTTTTGTGCACCTTTTCATAAGGTTCTTTGTGCTATTTTACTCTTTCACCTTAAAACCCTTAAAATTCTTATTTTGATACTTTCTCTCACTAGCTAGGTGTTTTAGAGAGAGAAAGAGAGACTTCCTATACTAGCTTGAGGACTTTTGAGAAGGAGTTCAATTACAAAGCTACCAAGGTTCCAACAAGACTCCACATCCCCACTCGAACCATTAGTGGAAGTTGGAGTCGATTTAAGAATCAACGAGGACTGGTGAGTGAACTTTCATTTAAATTATTTTGGGAAATGCATTGGTATTTGGATGAAGCATGTGAATGATTTTTATTTGATTTTTCCTTAAAGATTATGCATGGGAATAAGCCTTTATTGAAACGTGTTATGTTGTGAGTGTGCAATATGATGAATCCTCATGCTCCTATATTATGTTGATATATATATGTTGTTTATTAATAGTTAATATTGTGTAATAAATATAACCGTGCATGTGCGCGATGTGGGGGATGCACATGTCGGTGATTATGGGGTGCGGAAGTGTGGATGATGATATTACTTGTGCGAGTAGGGAGTGCACACGATGATATTGAAATGTGCGAGTAAGGAATGCACATGATGATATTGCCTTATCCGTGTAGGGAGTGCACATTGGCTGATTGAGGTGGTGGTATACGTGTTTATACATGTTTATGTATGCATATACGATAGAAAATTTATAATTATAATATGTGAATGTATTGCATGTTGAATCTTGAAAATTGTTAAATACTTTCAAATTGATTTTTATTGTAGCACAAAATGGATTTTTATTACAAAAGGATCCTTTTTACTTAAATGCCATGTTTCTCGCTGCAGCAAGAATGCATTTTCACTGCAGCAAGAAACTCTCGAATGGTGAGGGCATTGCACTGACCCTGGTTTCGTTGCAGCGAGAATCTTGTAGTGGTTTTCACCGCAGCAAGAATAAATTCTTGTGTAGTGAGAAACCCTCGGGTTTGGGTTAGAAATCTGTGCTATGAATTTCGTTGCAGCGAAAATGAATCTCGCTGCAGCGAGAAACCCTCAGGTGGTTTAAAAATTATGTTTCGAATTTTGCTGCAGCGAGAAACCCTCTGTCATCTTTGTCACACTTGTTTTGCTTGGATATTTATTCAAATTTTCATTCTTTTCAACTTCATGGATTATCATGGATTTTCAACATCAAGGGATTAATTAATCAAGTTTGAAATGAGGGGTTTTTGGCAAGAAATAAAACTAAATTGCATTGTTTTTAAAACACGTGCATCATGATTTCCACGTATTCCTTATCGTTTGCTTGTTCCCTTCTTATGTTCACTCACTGGGTTTATACTCACTCTTTTAAATTGCATGTTTTCAGATTCGTAGACAATTGGAACCTAGATTAAGGCGTCCACTTTGCAATTCACCCTTAGTAGGTGTCATGGCATTCGATAGCCGTATCCTCACCCAATTCACTACGCTCGAAGTCAAAAGTATTTTGCCTGTGTATACGCATACATAATGTAAACTACTATGATATATGTCATAAACCATATATGTTTATCTAAATTAATGTTGCCACTATGAGTTGGCTACAATTGACATTTTTGGGTGGATATAAATGCAAGTGTTTAGTTGTCATAGTACATTATTAAAGTACTTATGATAAAGAATTATGGTACGTGCTTTAGAAATATTTGACGAAACGATGAATAGGTTACATAAGAAAGGCTTGCTTGGGCTTAGTGGACCGTGCTCATTGCGCCTATGCGCCGGTCATGGCTCGAAAATTAGACTGTAACATATAAAAAGGTAGAAAACCAAGTATCTCTCACTTTAAGAGCTTTGGCTGCAAATGCTTTGTGTTGAACAATGGAAAACAACCTTTAGGAAAGTTTGATGCAAAGAGTGATGAAGCTATATTTCTAGGATATGCATTAAACTCTAAGGCCTATAGAGTTTTCAACAAAAGATCTTTAACATTTGAAGAATCCATCCATGTAGTTTTTGATGAATTCAATACCTTGCAAAAGGAAATTTCTGATGATGAAAATGATACGGATGTCCTTGAAAGACAAATGGAAAAGATGAGTTTAGATGACAAGAAAAATAGTGAAGAAAATACTCTAGGTAGAGAAATAGAACCTCCACCCTTAGAAACCTTGCAAAGGACTGAAAATCAACATCATGATTTTTCGAAGAGCTGGAGGTATATCAAGGATCATCCACAAGAGCAAATCATAGGTGACACTTCTCATGGAGTTAAAACTAGAATAACAACTAGAGAGACATGTGAGTTTTCAGCTTTTATCTCTCAAATTGAGCCTAAAAACTTTGAGGAGGTAGAAAAAGAGGAAAGCTGGATAATAGCCATGCAAGAGGAACTTGATCAGTTCAAAAGAAACCATGTGTGGACATTAGTTTCTAGGCCTTTAAACCACCCTATTGTCGGCACAAAATGGGTGTTTAAGAATAAGGTAGATGAGGAAGGAAATGTAGTTAGAAATAAAGCTAGGTTGGTAGCACAAGGATACAACCAAGAGGAAGGAATTGACTATCATGAAACTTTTGCACCAGTTGCTAGGATAGAAGCCATAAGGTTGTTGCTTGCTTTTGCATGCTTTATGAATTTTAAATTATTCCAAATGGATGTAAAAAGTGCTGGTCTCGATAATATGTGCTAGAGGAGGGGTGAATAGCATAATTTGGCTCTTAACAATATTGGAAACTAATTTACAGAATTTAAGAAAATAAAAATAGAGTATAAGATGCACAACAATTTAGAGTGGTTCAGTCCAAGACCTACATCCACTACCTTGATTATCCAACCAAGGATTTTTTCACAAATTAACTAAACACCAGTAAAATTCACAAGCTTTCACCAAGCTTTACAATGGCTTTTACTAGGCTTAGCCAAAACTTTTTACACTAGTTTTTCACGGGCTTAACTAAAACCCAAGGTGATTTTCTAAGGCTCAACCACAACCTTCAACAATCAAGCTATCCCAAGCTTGAATAACCCCTTAGAGTGACTCCCTCACTCTAAGAATACAAGAAAAGTAGTAAAAGAAGGTACCTATGATCACTGGTTGATCTGAGTGGTACAAGATTGAGTGCTAAATACAAATGCAAGGAGTAGGCGTTTAAGTGTAGACAAGTGCAGTGAAGCTTTTCTAGTTTTTCAACTTTCTATAGCTTAAATCTCATTCAAGACTTCTAAAAAACTTGTTTTTAATTGTTGGAAGACCCTTTTATACTTGGAGATGCAATTTTGATGGCAGTTTATGTCCGTTGAAAATAGTTGAGGATGAGTTCTAGTCTTTAATCTGTCTTGTAGTTCTTTGGTTCAAATTGTAGACAGAGAGCTCTTAGTCGACTGACTTGATCAACTAAGTTGGTTCTGTTTCAAGTTGCAGATTCTGGCAGAGAGCAGTTAGGCGATTGACTTAGTCGACTAAGTTGATTCTGTTTCTCAAACTTTTCAGCCCGTCATTCCTCCAATTTGAAACTTGGTTAACCAACATTCTTCCTTGTTTCACTAATAAGCTTCCTCCTTGTTAGACAGTTGCATCTTGTTATTTTTATCCGTCTTTTTCTTTTGATATACTTTTTGATGTGTTAATTAATTAATTTCATATATTAATTTTCCTGTACAGTTAAGTAAAGGTATTAGACACAAGCAAATGGGAATGTTTTATTATCATCAAAAACTAATGGAGCCAACAATCTCCCCTTTTTTTATGATGATAAAACATTCCTTGATTAACAGCATAGTGTCTTTTTAACTCTTTTTAGTTTTTTGCAGAAAATGAGGATTGCTCCCCCTAAGTATATGCATATTTTGCTTACTTTATTCCATCAAATTTTATTTTTGTCATATGTGCAGCAATATGGAGTGATTTGCAGCAAGTAAGTACTAGCAGATCATAATTAAACTTTCAACAATAAGTGTTGACAGATTTTCATAAATGTTCCAGCAGGTATCAACAGTTTATTGATTTCAGATTTTGTCTACATCATTCATGTTTCAATTGATATACTATACACCCCATCTATATCTATTTACAAACAAAAATCATTCATAATGCCATAACAAAAATCATTTATTAGCATCAATATCAGCATAGCATCAACAAATTTTGTTCATGACAGTAAAAATACCAAAATAGCAAAATATCAGCAGACTTCAATTTGTAATAGTTAAGCAACATAGTCATATCAGCATTTATGTTTCACATACAACCACATAAACAATAAAATTAAAACTGAGTGTTCAAGTGCCACCATGGCACAAGTAACAGTTAATCAAACAACATTCTGAAACTGCCCCTAGACTATTTTTGCTTCCTAGCTCCTATTCTTCTAAGTTCCTGCTCCTGATTCTGCTTTCTTTTCTTTCCTAGGTTCTTGGTTCTTCCACCCTAACGTTATTTTTAAAATTTATTCTCTGGTTCCTACACCCATTTTACTCCCTTTTTTTTGTCAACATCAAAAGAAGGGGCTTTTATTCATCTTATGTGTTAGAGGGTGAGGATTTAGTGTCGTAGAAAAGGTTTAGAGGAAAGGAGAGGGCTCTCGGAGAGGTGATGATTGTATAGGGGAAGGTGCTGGTGAGGACTTGTTTGAGACAGGGATTGGACTCTGAGGAAAAGAGGCTGAAACTGGTCTAGATTTCTCTCCCAACTTGGAAGACTTTTTTCTCTTGAGAAAAGCTATCTTGATTGCCATTGTCTTCTTGCCTTTGGTTGGTGGTTTTATCGTAATTGGTGGTGCTGCAGTGGTTTTGGCTTTTTTTACTTTTGCCTTTACTTTGGAAGTTGGTGCAGGTTTCTTTCTTTTTCCTACATCTTCACCATCCTTTTGAGTTTCTATCTTGGCAGTGTCTTTTTCAGCTTGTCCCTCCTTAACCATTTGGTGGAAGATATCCATGATGAAAACTTCCTCTGAATTTGGAGGAGAGGCCTAGTGTTTCTCTACTTCTGAACCAACCACTTCAGTATTTTGTTCTAATTCATATTTGCTTTGAGGTTCAGGAGAGGATGTCTTGGCTGACTGATCAACCCCTTGAGGAGAGTCCTCAGTTTGTATAATAGGACTAGCAGACTTGTTGGTGGAACTTTTAGCTTGCATGCCAGAACTATCAACATGAGGAGTAGATTTTTCTGCTAGCTCAGCTGAACCTTCAGCTCCTTGCTGTGTAGGTGTAGTGCTAGATGTTGTAGAGTTGTCTGCAGCCACAAGTTCAGATGGAATGTTTTCCTTCTCCTTCAGCTTGTTTCCAACTTAGTGATTCTCTCTTCAATTTTCTGTAGTTTTTCTCCTTGGTCAATCAGCTTACCATCAATCCTCATGAGCAAGTTGAAAATTACTTCATTTGAGAATCTGGAAAAGGCTCCTTCAAGTTGAGCAGGTAGGTTGTGTTCTTTTCTTAGACCAATCTTGGGGTTCTTAATGAACCTTTCCCTATCGAGTATATATCCCATTTTAACCAAGCTCCCATAATAGATAGCTTGATCTCTAATTTTTACCAAGTCCATATCATACCTCTTTGCCCATATTCTTTTCTTTTGCACAAGGGATGTAATTACCTTCCCATACAGCAGATTAACCTTATCAAGTCTGCAGGCACTTCTCAACTTTCAATCATATATCTTCCCAGATTCAGAGACACTCCATTGAAGGCATGCTCCATTAGCCAGAGGTCCTAGAGGCTAATTGTCACGACCCAAATTTCGGGTCATGACCGACGCATGGGTCCAATGGACGTAATCCACTAAACCCAGGCAAGCCTATTATTTATCTTACTTATGGTTCTATTTATTATCACTAAGTCCTATTTCATGACTTTGAGTCAAAATAGTGATATACATTGCCAACTCGTACTGGCATTACTCTTTTAAAATTTACATTAAGTTCATCTATACATAACAAAATAATACTCGACCTCCAGCGGAGTGA
>NC_030851.1:29962283-29984086 GCF_000208745.1 Theobroma cacao
CAAGAACAAAAGCATGGGTAAGCTAGGTATCAAGGAGAATTAAAGAAATTTTAACTTACCTAGCTTGTTTCCTTGATTTCTTCACTTTTTCTTTGAATTTCCACCTAGGTTTTCTTGTTTTTCCTTTTGTTCTTCCTTTTTTCTTGTTGCTGGATGTCTAGGCCGAATATGGTGAGGGAATTGGGGATTTAATGGGCTGATTTCTATAGAAAATAATAAAATAATCAAGCATGCCATGTGTCACATGCTTATTGGCCAAATTTTTAACTTTTTGACTTTTTCTTCTTAATTTTCCACCACAAATATTCTGGTATTTATCCAATCCTACCACAATTAAAATCCCTTGGTCTTGACAAGTGCTGGGGCAAAAATTTTACTAATTTACCCCCGAGACAAAAAAAATACGATTTTGCCCCTATACTTCGAAATGTACCGGAATCTCATTGTTTCTACATTTCAACCTAAAATAACATTAATATTGATGAATATTAACCAAATGGGGTAAAAATTTACTTTAAAAAATTTTCATTTAGTCCTCTAGTGGTAAAATTACCATTTTGCCCTTGTGCTCCAAAAATATCGGGAATCAAAATTTTTCACTGCTAAACATCATTTTATACTCCAATAATCATAATTATATTTCATATAATTATTCTTGGTCAAATGTGATCAAATCTTGGCTAAAAGTCTCCATTTTATCATCAAATGGTAAAATGACCGTTTTGTCCCTAATTGGTCAATTTTTTGATGGACTCCAAACTAGACCTTGAACTCCAAATCACTATTCTAAGTCATTCTGTTGGTTTTAAAATTTTCAAATTCCTCTTAGAATTTCTATTTGAACTAGTTCAAGGCTCGATTTAACTTAGTTGTACCACTCGATACAATACCGTCCTTTAATCGAGCTTGACAGGGTCTCACACTAATGTAGCTAAGGCTTCCACTTCTACCTTGAATGTTGGCTGCTATAAAATAATGTAAAATCCTAATATGAAGACTGATTATCAGTCCATAATTATTTTTTGAGGAATATTTTTCCTTCTTCCTAGTGATGATCTCCCACAATGAGGACGAATCATATTTTTCAGGGAGCTCATACTCACCTTCTTCACATTTTATTTTCAATAGGTTTCCTAAATCTTCAGAAGTCACAACAAATTCTTTTCCATTCAAATATACATTAAACCATCTTCAACATAATCATCAGAATCAACTAAGTCCTTTCTTTTCAAAGCAATCCCAGAATAAAATTCTTTAACCAGACTTGGACTATAAAACCTATTCTTAAAGATGTTGTAACCTTTTAGTTTCAGTTCATTAAAGTACTCAGATAAACTAGTTTGGATTTTTACATTTTCCTCAAAACTCTTCCAATCAATAAACTTGCCACAGGAGATTGTTGCATTCTCAATATTTTTGAACCTATATTCATGCAACTTATTCCTAAACATTGAAGAAAAAGAACTGGTACTTTTGTGGAATGAGGGTTTTGTTTCTTTCTTCTTGTCAGTTTTCTGCTTCTTTTCTCTTAGTTTCTCGGATATTTCTTTCACTAAAACAAGCATGATTTTCTGTTTCTTCTTCAAACTTTCTGTTCTTGTTCCTTCCTCCATTGGCCTTTTCCCTTTCTTCTTTTCTGATATCTCTTTACTTTGAGATTTTCTAGCCATTTTGGTTCTAGAAATTTTTGAGGGTTTGAGTCGATTTCAAAGGCAAACAAGAAAATTTGGATTTTTGTTTTTAGAGTAACGGGTTTCAAGGGAGAGAAGAGGAGAGGTTGTCAGCAGTTATTTCTTAGAAAAACTGCTCACTTTCCCTTAAGAGTTACCGTACTTTCATTCTTTATAATTTCAAATTTCCCTATAAAATTTTAGTTATTTACCTTTGGCAGTATTTCTTCTTTCTCTTTGCACCCGGTAAACCAAATTTTTACCTCATTTTACTCCTCTTTCTCTAAACTCACTGAGTCTTATTATTTAATGCTGTCAAACCACTCTTAGTTGACTAAGATTTCCTTAGTCGGCTAAATGCCTTCTGTTTTTTGTGTGTGAGCCAAAGGTTTTCCTATAATTCCTTCACACTAATCATCCCTAAATTTCTTCTAATCTCACAAAATCTATCTTCACTCAGAGGTTTGGTAAAAACGTCTACTAATTGATGTTAAGTGTTCACAAATTCTATTTTAATATCATTTTTCACTACATGGTCTCTAATAAAATGGTGTCTAATTTCAATGTGCTTTGTCCTAGAGTGCTGCACAGGGTTTTTTGATATATTGATTGCACTTGTGTTATCACAATATATTGGTACATTATGCATAATTATTCCATAGTCTTTTAATTGTTGCTTGATCCAAAGGATTTGTGCACAACAACTACCTAATGATACATATTCAACCTTTGCTATAGATAGTGCCACTAAGTTTTTCTTTTTGCTAGACCAAGACACAAACATCCTTCCTAAAAATTGGCATGTTCCACTAGTGCTTTTTCTATCAGTTCTGCTGCCAGCAAAGTCAGTATCTGAATATCCAACTAAGCTAAGAGTTGAGTCTCTAGAGTACAATATTCCTAATCCTTGAGTGTCTATGAGGTATCTAAAAATTCTCTTAACAGCTGTTAGGTGTGTTTTTTTAGGCTGTGGCTAAAATTTAGCACACAAACACACACTAAACTGAATAACTGGTCTACTTACTGTTAAGTAGAGAAGAGAGCTGATCATACCTCTATAGAGCTTTGATCTACATCCTTACCTTTCTCATCTAAGTCGAGTTTGGTGGATGGACTCATTGGTGTGGAAATTGATTTCAGCTTCAGCATATCGAATTTCTTGAGCATAGCTTGTGTGTATCTTTCTTGGTTGATGAAAATTCCTTCCTCACTTTGTTTAATTTGAAGACCAAAGAAGTACTTCAACTCTCCCATCATGCTCATCTCAAATTCATCTTGCATTTCCTTAGCAAAGTTCTTGCATAAAAGCCTCATTAGTTGCACCAAATACAATGTCATCCGCATATATTTGCACAACAATTAAATCATTTAGATATCTCTTAATGAACAATGTAGTATCGATGCTGCCTCTATCATACCCTTTTTCAACTAGAAATTTTGAAAGCCTCTCATACCAAGCTCTAGGAGCTTGTTTCAATCCATACAAGGCTTTATGAAGTTCGAAAACATGATTAGATTTTTCAAAGTCTTCAAAATCAGGTGGTTGTTCTACATATACTTCCTCTTGAATTAATCCATTTAAGAATGCATTTTTTACATCCATTTGGAACAATTTAAAATTCATGAAATATGCAAAAGCTAGCAACAACCTTATAGCTTCAATCCTAGCAACGGGAGCAAAGGTTTCATCATAATCTATTCCTTCCTCTTGGTTGTATTCTTTTGCTACCAGCCTAGCTATATTTCTAACTACATTTCCTTGCTCATCTACCTTATTTCTAAATACCCATTTTGTACCAACAATAGGGTGATTTGAAGGTCTTGGTACCAATGACCATACACGACTCCTTGTGAATTGATCAAGTTCTTCTTCCATGGCCATTATCCAACTTTCGTCTTTTTCAACTTCTTTAAAGTTTTTAGGTTCAACTTGAGATACAAAAGCTAAAAACTCACAAGTTTCTCTAGTTGCTTTCCTAGTTTTAACTTCTTGTGAAATGTCACCTATTATTTGGTCTTGTGGGTGATCTCTTACAAATCTCCAACTCCTTGGTAAATCATCATGCTGATTTTCTGCTCTTTGAAGATTTTCTAGAGGTGGAGTTTCATTTTCTCTTCTAGGTGAGTTTTCTTCATTATTTTTGTTGTTTTCTAAACTCATTTCCTCTATTTGTTTTTCTAGGACTTTTACATCATCATCATCATCATGAACTTCTTTTTGTATAGCATTTGACTCATTAAAAACTACATGAATTGATTATTCAACGGTTAAGGTCTTTTTGTTAAAAACTCTATAGGCCTTTGAGTTTAATGCATATCCTAAAAATATTACTTCATCACTCTTTGCATCAAACTTCCCTAGGGGCTATTTTCCATTGTTCAATACAAAGCACTTACAGCCAAAGCTCTTAAGGTGAGAAATATTTGGCTTCCTACCTTTATAAAGTTCATATGGAGTCTTTGAAATCAGGGGTCTTATTGAGACTCTATTAAGAATATAAGCTACTGTATTTACTACCTCAGCCCAAAGATATTTAGGTAGGTTGTTCTCATATAGCATGGTCCTAGCCATTTCTTTTAAGGTTCGATTTTTCCTCTCTATAAATCCATTTTGTTGGGGTGTTCTAGGTGCAAAAAAATTGTGTTTCAACCCCTTTTCGTTGCAGAACTTTTCATACTCATCATTTTCAAATTCTCCTCCATGATCACTCCTTATGCTAACTATGACTAGTCCTTTTTCATTTTCTACTTTCTTACAATGACTTAAGAATGCTTGTAGAGCATCATTCTTATGAGCAAGAAAATACACCCAAGTATATCTAGAATAGTCATCAACTATTACAAAGCCATAAGATTTTCCTCCTAAGCTCTTTGTGCTTATTGGACCAAATAGATCAATGTGTAATAATTCAAGAGGTCTAGATGTTGACACTATCTTCTTAGTCTTAAAGGATGTCCTAACTTGTTTTCCTAGTTGGCAAGCATCACATATCCTATCAGTTTCAAATTTTAACTCTGGCAGTCCAGCAACAAGATTTTTCTTAATTAATTTTGACATAGTATGCAAACTTACATGTCCTAATCTTCTATGCCATAACCAGCTATCATTTTCAGCATTTGTAATAAGGCTTATTTCACTATTTACTTCAAGATCTTCAAGAAAAATTACATACATATTTTTCAATCTATTTCTTATGAATGAGATTTTATTTGTACTCATATCTATCACTTCACACTTAGTGGAATCAAAACATACTTTAAATCTTTTATCACATAATTGACTAATACTTAGTAAGTTGTGCTTTAATCCTTTAACCAACAACACATGATTGATTTGAGTTTGGGAATTCTTACCAACCGTACCTATACCATGGATTCTTCTTTTTGAATCATCTCCAAAGTATACGGTTCCTCCCTTTCTCTTATCTAGCTTAGCAAACAGCATTTCATGTCCTGTCATGTGCCGTGAACAGCCACTGTCCAGGTACCAAGGCTATTTCTTTTTGAGTTGAGCTCTTGAACATGTCTCCTTTAAGTCCAACTCAACCTACAAAACAGAATTTCAATTTCTCTTTATAAGTACCCATACTTTGATGGGTCCTTGAGTGTTAGTTGCAACAAAGGATCCCTTAGGAATCCAGATTTTCTTAACTTTCTGCACTTTTCTTTTCTTAGAACAATCATATGATAAATGACCATGTTTACCACAATTATAACATCTAGGTAATACTTTAGCTGAATTTTTATTATGGTATACATCTCTTTTTAAAGATCCATTTTTCAAACATTTAAGAGCTGTGTTTTCATCAAGAATTATTTGCAAAGCTTCAGACTTGTTTTTCAGCTCTTGTTTTAAAACCTCAAAGTCTGCTTTTGAGTGTTCTAACTCAACTTGCAAAATATTTATTTACTCAAAAACAGAAGTAAATTCTTGTTTGATTTGTTCCAAATCATTTTCAAGTAATGTAGCCTTTTTCTTTAATGATTTGTATTTTGAAAAAAGTTTTTCAAATTCATCATAAAGACACTCATACTCATCTTGTAAATCATCATAAGAATTAATGCAGGGGGATGAGAATACATTTGTTTCATCTTCTTGTGCCATTAAATAGATATTTACTCTTTCTTCAGATTTTTCATCATCTGTTTCAGAGCTTGATGCGTCACTGTACGACCATTTAGCTGCCACCATTGCTTTCTTGGATTTCTTATTTTTCTTAGGAGTTTCATCTTTCAGCAATGTACACTCAGACTTGAAGTGACCAGGTTTCTTGCATTCATAGCAGATCATCTCCTCCTTTTTGTTGGAGTCATTTTTGTTCTTTATTTTCCATGAAGCACCTTGGTCTTTCTTGAAACCTCTTCTACTAGCCTTCGGTTTCTTTTGCCCATTAGCTTTCTGAATTTTCTTGCAACCAGAGCTAATTCTTCATCATCATCATAGGAAAGCTCTTCCAACTTTTCTTCAAGGATGCTGGCTTTAAGTGCAATACTCTTTTTCTTTTCCTTTGCTTTCTTTCGGTCTTCTTCTTCTTCTTCTTCTTCTTCCTTAAGCTCCAGCTCATGAGTGAGAAGAGAATACAAATCTTATCGAGTGTGATGATGTTCAGATTTTTAGCCTTTCTTATGGCAATCACTTTAGGCTTTCAGTTTTTTGGTAAACTCCTAAGTAGTATTTTTATTAATTCATGTTCAGGAATAGGCTTGCCTAGCTGACTCAATTTATTTGTGATGTTTGTAAATCTATCAAACATGCTGGTGATGTCTTCATCAGGCTCTATTTTGAACATTTCATAATTATGTGTTAACAGAGCGATTTTGGACTCATTTACCTGAGAAGTCCTTTCATGAATTATTCTAAGTTTTTCCTACACTTGCTTAGCTATTGTACAGCTTGAGACTTTGTTAAATTCAGCGGGGGTTAATGCACAATGCAATGTGTTGATGGGCTTAAAGTTTATTTTAACTTTCTTAGTTTCAGCCTCAGTCCATTCAGACCTTGGCTTGGACATCAACTCATTTGTCACCACATTCACGGTTGAAGGCATAAAGGGTCCATCAGTTATGATGTCCCACATTTCATAGTCTGTAGCTCTAATGTAAATTAACATTCTAGTGCTCCAATAAGGGTAATTAGAGCCATCAAACAGAGGTGGTTTGTTTGTTGATTGTCCCTCAGCCACTACTAATTTTTGGAGAGCCATATGGATCTTCCCTAAGAATGTTAAGCCTTAATAATAGGGAACTAGCTTTGATACAAATTGTTGGTCCTGATAATATGTGCTAGATGGGGGATGAATAGCACAATTTGGCTTTTAACAATATTGGAAACTAATTTCTAGAACTTAAGAAAATAAAAATAGAGTATAAGATGCACAGTAATTTAGAGTGGTTCGGTCCAAGACTACATCCACTACCTTAATTATCCAACCAAGGATTTTCCCACAAATTCACTAAACACCAGTGAAATTCACAAGTTTTCACTAAGCTTTACAATGACTTTTACCAGGCTCAGTCAAAACCTTTTACACTAGTTTTTCACGGGCTCAACTAAAACCCAAAGTGGTTTTCCAAGTCTCAACCACAACCTTCAACAATCAAGTTATCCCAAGCTTGAATAACCCCTTAGAGTGACTCCTTCACTCTAAGAATACAAGAAAAGTAGTAAAAGAAGGTACCTATGATCACTGGTTGATCTGAGTGGTACAAGATTGAGTGCTAAATACAAATGCAAGGACTAGGCGTTTAAGTGCAGACAAGTGCAATGAAGCTTTTCTGGTTTTTCAACTTTCTATAGCTCAAATCTCATTCAAGGCTTTTAAAAAACTTGTTTCTAATTGTTGGAAGACCCTTTTATACTTGGAGATGCAATTCTGATGGTAGTTTGGCAGTTTATGTCTGTTGGAAACAGTTGAGGATGAGTTCTAGCTGTTAATCTATCTTGTAATGCTCTGGTTCAAATTGCAGACAGAGAGCTCTTAGTCGACTGACTTGGTCGACTAAGTTGGTTCTGTTTCAAGTTGCAGATTCTGGCAGAGAGTAGTTAGTAGACTGACTTGGTCGACTACGTTGATTTTTTTTCTCAAACTCTTCAACCCGCCATTCCTCCAATTTGAAACTTGGTTAACCAATATTCTTCCTTGTTTCACCAATAAGCTTCCTCATTGTTAGACAGTTGCATCTTGTTATTTTTATCCTTTTTTTTCTTTTGATATACTCTTTGAAGAGTTAATTAATTAATTTCATATATTAATTTTCCTGCACACTTAAGTAAAGGTATTAGACACAAGTAATGGGAATGTTTTATTATCATCAAAAACTAATGGAGCCAACAAAAAGTGCATTTTTAAATGGTTTCATTCAAGAGAAAGTATATGTTGAACAACCTCTTAGATTTGAAGACTTTGAAAAACCAGATCATGTTTTCAAACTACATAAAGCCTTGTATGGATTGAAACAAGCTCTTAGAGCTTGGTATGAGAGGCTTTCAAAATTTCTGGTTGAGAAAGGTTATGTTAGAGGCAGTATTGATACAACATTGTTTATTAAAAGATACGTAAATGATTTAATTGTTGTTCAAATCTATGTGGATGATATTATTTTTAGTGCAACTAATGAGGCTTTATGCAAGACATTTGCTGAAGAAATGAAGGGTGAATTGAGATGAGCATGATGGGAGAGCTGAAATTCTTTCTTAAGCTTCAAATCAAACAAAGTGAGAAAGAAATCTTCATCAACCAAGAAAGATATATTCAAGACAAGCTCAAAAGGTTTGATATGCTGAAGCTGAAATCAATTTGCACACCAATGAGTCCATCCACCAGACTAGATGTAGATGAAAAAAAAAAGATGTTGATCAAAAGCTCTATAGAGGTATGATCGGATCACTACTCTATTTAACAGCCAGCAAGCCTGATATCCAATTAAGTGTATGTTTGTGTGCTTGTTTTCAATCTCAACCCAAGGAATCTCACCTGACTGCTATTAAAAGAATTTTTAGATACCTCATAGATACACAAACTTTAGGCATATGGTATCTTAGGGAATCATCCTTTAGTCTAGTTGGATATTCATATGCAGATTTTGCTGGCAGCAAAACAGATAGAAAGAGCACTAGCGAAACCTGCCAGTTTTTAGGTAGTATGCTTGTGTCATGGTCAGCAGAATTCAGTTGCTCTCTCTACAGCTGAAGCCGAATATGTATCTCTAGGTAGCTGCTGTGCTCAAATCTTATCGATTAAACAACAACTAAAAGACTATGGAATATCAATGCATAACATACCAATATATTGTGACAATACAAGTGCAATCAACATTTCAAAAAATCCTATATAGCATTCTAGGACTAAGCATATTGAGATTAGACATCACTTTGTTACAGATCATGTAGTGAAAAGTGACATTAAAATTGAGTTTGTAAATACTTTGCATCAATTAGCAGACATCTTCACTAAACCCCTAAATGAGGATAGATTTTGTGAGATTAGAAGAAATTTAGGGATGATTAATATGCAGGAGTTGTAGAAATTTTTTTTTAGTTTTTCCACATAAAACAGAAGGCACTTAGTCAATTAAAAGAATCTTAATCAACTAAGAGTGTTCTATCACTTTAAATAATAAGACTCGGTCAGTTAGAGGAAAATGAATAAAATACTAAAAAGGAATAGTACCAGGTGAAGAAAATGGGTAGAAAATACCGCCCAGCTGAAAAATAAAAATAAGAGGCAAGATTCAAATTTTGAACAGGAGAAAAACTGATAATATTTAAGGGGGAGACAGATGGTTTTTGAAAAAATTAAACTGCCCTTAACTCCTTTTCTCTACATTTTCCCTCTTCTGAAACTGACTCACCTAAAACTAAAACCTTCTCCTCTTAAACTCTTGAAACCCTGAGTAAAAAATCTCACAAACCAAATGGCAAAATCGGGACAATCTAAAGAAATTATGGAAAAGAAAAAAGGGAAGCAGCCGTTGGAGGAAAGTTCACAAGTTGAAATCCAAAAGAAGAAGAAGAAGATTCTGTGAAGTTCTAGGATCTAAAAATCTGGAAAAACTCAAACAGAGAAGGAATACAAAGCCGAAAAAACAAAGAGAAAGAAAAATCCTTCAACAAAGGTAAGACTTCATCCTCAAAATTTAGAAATAAATTTCATGAGGATAGATTCAAAAAGATCAAAAATGCCCCTATTACTTGTGGCAAATTTATTGATTGGAGTAGTTTTGAGGAGTCACCTGAATTTCAAGTTGTTCAGTCAGATTATTTTGAAGAGATGAAACTAAAAGATTTTAGCACCTTTAAGAATCGAACTTATAGTGCTAGTTTGGTGAAAGAATTTTATGCTAGCATAGCCATAGATAAGGATGAACTTGAGGATTCTGATAATTATATTGATGATGGTCTGAATGTCCATTTGAATGGAAAAGAATTTGTGGTAATTGTTGGAAATTTAGGAAATTTGCTTAAAATTGAAAGTGAAGATGGTGATTGTTGTTCAATTTTCTACTCACGCAAGTGCACGTATGACAAAGATAATATAAAAATGAGTAGAGTATCGATCCCACAGAGAATTGAATTAATCCTTACAGTTAAGTACTAAAATTAACACACTTTAATTTTGTCTAAACAAATTAAAATTAAAAAGGAAAATTTAAATTAATAAACTAATAACACAAACTAAAACTTAATCTAAAATCTATTAGCAAATTTACTTTATTAAATGTGAATGACTACCAGACCTAAGATTATGATATCCCTCAATACTTTATCTGATTATTGTCTCCATCTCTTAACTTAGTTTAATAGATTAAGTTGCTAACCTAGAGTCCTAAATTATTTACAAGTCTCTGTTGAGTTTCTCATAAAAATACCTTTCCCAATTAATTTATTATATGTCTATGCAAATTAAATTGAAGAAAGATTCTTTAATTTTGTGCTCTAATTTTGGCTATGTATGGCTTATAAGTGTATGTCTACCCTATATGCAAATCAAACCATCTAATCAACTAAGTGTATTCGATCATACGCTATTCTATTCAAGGTCTACCTAAATCTCCTTTGTCAAGGTTTAACCTAGGTTTCCAATTCAATCCAATTGGCGATCAGGCAATTAGAAGCATTAAGAATAGAATAAAATAAACAATTTAAATCTATCCAACATAAGTAAAAGAAAGATAAATAATTCAGACTATATGTTTGAGTTTAATCATAATCTTAGATTACAAATTTAGTTCCCCATCAAGTCATACATCATCATTGAATAAAACATAAACATTAAAACCAAGGGAATAAAAGAATAACAAAAAGATAGAAACAACCAAGGAATGTCTTCTTGATCTCCAAATCTCCTTGAATTCTTCAATTTCCTTCAATGACTGTGTAACTTGACTCTCAGCTGTTAATTTAGTGTTTTTCTTCTTTCCCTTAAGTCCTCCGAAAGGTTTTTTTTTATAGGCTTTGAAGTAGGCCAAGTTGGGTAAAGAAAGAAGTCAATTTCAGCTGGGATGTCCTCATCAGACTATGTAAGTCGTAGCTTTGCCAAATTAATTAACAGAAATCATAATTGCTCTAGGACTGCTGCAGTGCGTCAACTTTAACAAGATTTTTGACCATCCTACATACCAAAATGGGTAAAATTGTAAACAAAAGTTGTATATCTTTCTCTTAACTTTCCAATGGCTTAAAAATTGCTTCATTTGGACCTCTTTAGAGAAAGTTATGGCCAAAATACCGAAACATAGGCATTGGAAGTCTGCACCTCAAAATTGCTCTCATTCTTCCATTAAAATTCTTCTTTCATCACACCTACAAAAGCACAAATAAATCAATAACAACCTATCTTAATCATATTAACACCAAATTAAGTATAAAATTAACAAAAATTAGATTGACTCACCTAAAATAACTAATTTAAAATAATTAAATAAAACTTACTAATTTCTATGCATTACTATAAAACCCTAGCCAAATTATTATCAAAATTGAGCTCAAATAACTCTATATCATAAAGTTATCACACCCCCAAACTTAAGATTTTGCTAGTCCTTGAACAAAACCTAGAAAAGAACCTAGCTTATAAAAATCAAATTCAGTTAATGAAAAATAAATATAGTTATTACTACTACTATTACTACTACTACTAGAGATAAAGTGCACCAACTCAATGATTCTTTATAATTTTCTCAAAAGTATGTCTATCTATCACTAACCTCGAGAAAAATAAAAGTCTCATTCATATTCATGTTTCAATTTTAATGCAAGCACATTCTCGAATGGATTTCCGTGTGTGTAAAATCTTTTACCAAGAATATCATGATATCCGAATGAGTTTATGCCAACACAAATTTCATATTAGTACTAGATTTCCATAGGTTTACTTTTCATCTCTCTCCATTAATGTAGACCAATACAAAACTAGGGATCAATAGGACTTTATAAAGCTTGTAATGTATGGCTAGGGTCAAGGTATGATAAAGGATATTAAGGTGGCTCAAATCACCCTAAGCACATAATTATTCTAGGACTTATATATAGAGCTCTATTTTTCTTTTCCTAGTACACGTTTTCTTCCACATTTGAATTTTTCTTTTACTCAACACACCTTTTTTTTTTACAATTTCACACCCCCAAACTTTTTTCTTTGCATTGTAGGTAGTGGGGTTATTTGTCATATTTTGAACTTTTTTCCTTCTTATTTTTTCTTTCACATCAACGTCACCTTTCCACCTTTGTCAACATTTAGCTCAATTTATATTTTCTAAAACAATATACATGCTTAGGAGTGAGGGTTGCAAAATTGGAAAATTAATTTTAAGGCTAAGCTCATTTATTAGATAGTTAAATAAAGAAAGGGAAATTAAGCTCAAAAGGGGTACACTAGGGATAAAATTTAACAAGGTTGGCTTTTTAGGCTCAAACTGTCCAAAGATGACCTAAATCATGTTCCTAACTAAGTATTACCTAGGATTTCGCCTTGAGAGAAAATCAAGTAAATTATAGAATTCATGACATAATCTAAAATTTATATAAATATAAACCTTCTCTAGATATTCAGAATAATTCAAAATAAAAGATATAGTGCTTAAAATTGTGAAAATCACATCATAACAATGATACTTAACAAAAATTTAGCATGAATCCAAACAAAAACCTTATTCACCAAAGGCTAAAAATTTAAGACAACTAGTTATCATCATTGGATAAAAAAGAAATCATTGAAAAAAAATTGGCACAACTTTACTTCTAAATTCCTAAGGTTCAACAAAAATTAAATTTGTTTACCGACTAATCCTAAATTATTTATAAATACACATACAAATAAAATTAGATCTAAAGCTTTCAGAGAATATTCATCACTAGAAAAATAAATTCACCCCCCAAACTTAAACTAAACATTGTCCTCAATGTTAGAAAAAAGAAAAAAAAGGTAAAGAATAATCCCCTGATGGTTGAATAAATCTGGAGAAGCTTTAATCTGCCTCTTCATCACCATTATCCTCTACATCATTGTCCTCATTGTCCTCTACCTCATTAGTACCCCTAAGAGGATTAGGTGCTGATGGAAGAGTAGACATATCCATTCCCATAAAAGCACCATAAGCTCGAAACATGTGATCCATATGTTGATTGCATTGGATTTGATAAGTCATGTGTTGCTCAAATTGTTGCCCAAGATTCTCAACTAGGTGCTGAAGGTTCTCAATTCTCTGGGTCATTGACAATTGTTGGTGTCTTGGTCGAGGGGGTGGAGGATGATGTGTAGAAGAAGAACTACCCCCAGTAAAAGTTTGAGATTATTTGAGGATGAGATTAAGATCAATTGGAAGTTTAGGGTGCAACAACTCCTCACTAGGATCCCAATGTACACCATCTTGTTTGCACATAGCTGTAATTAGAGAAAGGAACCACAAGCCTTCACGCTTTGATTGTGCAGTGTGAGTCATGACTTTGTAAATTATGCGACCAATATCAATTGTGTGTCCAATCATGATTAAATAAATAAGGATGGCTCGATCTTTTGTGACATCAATAGTATGTGTGGTAGGAAGTAATTTGGAAGTCACAAAATGTAACCATATCTTAGAAGTTGGTTTCATCATAGTCCTTTTGAATGAAACTGGTGCATTATTGAAAAATCGCCATAATGATATCATCCCAATTTTCATGCGCAGCCACATATTGATCATAACCATCGTTTGCAATATCAGAAGTTTCATAAAATTCATTGATGGCATGGCTCGAGAATGGAACTAATTTTCCTCGCTCAAAAACAAAATTATTAGTAGCTTCTACAACATTAACATAAAATTCTCTTACTAGAGGGATACTTGCAACTGTTGGTGACGCACAAAATTTTTGCCAGTGGCGGCCATCAATCATTGGTTGAAGGTCAAGGTGTGTAATCAACCCTTGATCCAATCCGCGTTTGGGTATTGCAATTTTGTTTGCAAGAGAACTTGCGTGTCTAGCCACAGCATCAGTTGACACAAATCTAGTATGATCAAACGAACCACTGAAATTTTGTCTTGATTGTTAGGGTTCCATTCTCAAATAACCTACAATTAATTCTCAACCAAAAGAAAAGAAAAGTACCAATAAAACAGAATAGACTATCAACAATAGTAGCTCATATGTTCCCTTATCAGAAAATAATGCCCATGTATCAAGTAAAAATCCTACAATTAAAATATTATGATACTACTAGGCATAAAAAAAATTCAAAATCAAGAAACTTACCCATATTCTCCACTTTTAACTTATGTTTGAAATTTAAAACATAAATCTAAACAATCTACCATACCTATAAAATAATGAAGCACAATGTCTCCAGATTCACCAATATTCATCACAAATTTTAAATAATAAGAGGTAAGTCATCAATATTAAAAATAAAAGAAGAAAAGAAAAGAAAAGAAAAAACTAAAAGAAATATTGAAACTTACTTGATTTGACACTTCAGCCTGGCCACTTGTTTGAGGATGATAAGCAATGGCTATTTTGTGCTTGACTCCATATTTGGCTAGGATTGCTTCAAAAATTTTATTGCAAAAGTGAGTCCCTTCATCACTAATTATGGCTCTAGGTGTACCCAAACGTGTGAAGATGTTCTTGTGTAGAAAGTTTATCACTACCTTAGAGTTGTTTCTTGCAATGCCACAGCTTTAACCCATTTAGAGACATAATCAATAGCAACCAAGATGTATTCATTATTGAAGGAGGGAATGAATGGACCCATAAAATCAATTCCCCAAACATCAAAAATTTCGACTTCCAAGATGTTGTTTAAAGGCATCTCATATCTCTTAGATATATTGCCCATTCTTTGACATTTATCACATTTTTCAACAAAATTATAAGCATCCTTAAAAAGAGAAGGCCAGTAGAAACCTGATTGTAGAAAATTTACAGCAGTTTGTTTTCCTCCATAATGTCCTCCATAATCAGATGAATGGCAATGATGAAGAATATTTTCAAATTCTTCTTCAGGAACACACTTTCTAATGATTTGATCTCCACAGTGCTTGTAAAGAAAAGGCTCATCCCACATGTAGTATTGGACATAACGTAAGAATTTCTTCTTTTGTTGAGAATTAAATTCAAGAGGGAAGAGTTTACTCACTAGATAATTCACAATATCAGCATACCACGGTAAATTTTTCTGCTTCTCTATATGAAACAATTGCTCTTCAGGAAAGGTTTCATTAATCGCTGTTGAATTCCTAATGTGCTATTTATTCTCCAATCTCGATAAATGATTTGTCACCTGATTTTTTGTACCTTTCCTATCTTGGATTTCCAAGTCGAATTCTTGAAGAAAAAGTACCCATCTTATCAAGCGTGGTTTTGCATCTTTTTTCTTGATTAGATATTTAATAGCTGCATGATCTGTGTAAACGATAACTTTAGTACCAACAAGATAGGAGCGAAATTTATCGAAAGCAAAAACAATAACAAGCAACTCCTTTTTGGTTATGGTGTAATTTGCTTGAGCCTCATTCAATGTTCTGCTAGCATAATAAATAGGATGCAAAATTTTCGTTTTTCGTGGCCCAAGATTGTACCAACTGCATAATCACTGGCATCACACATTAGTTCAAAAGGAAGATTCTAATCAGGAACAGTGATAATAAGAGCAAAAATGAATCTCTTTTTCAATTCAACAAAAGCATCATGGCAAGCATTATCAAAATTAAAAGAGGTATCCTTTTCTAACAAATTACACAATGGTTTAGAAATTTTAGAAAAATCTCTAATGAATCTCCCATAAAATCTAGCATGTCCTAAAAAACTACGAATGCCCTTAACAGAGGTGGGAGGTGGAAGTTTTTCAATGATTTCAATTTCTGCTTCATCTACTTCTAACACTTTACTCGAAACTCGATGGCCTAAGACTATGCCTTTTTGCACCATAAAGTGACATTTTTTCTAATTTAAAACAAAATTAGTTTCTTCACATCGCTTAAGCACTCTAGTAAGATTAAATAAACAATCATCAAAATTGTCCCCAAAAACTAAAAAGTCATCCATAAATAGTTCCAAAAACTTTTCAACCATATTAGAAAAAATTGCCATCATACATCTCTGAAAAGTAGCTGGAGCATTACAAAGTCCAAAATGCATTCTTCGAAAAGCAAAAGTTCCATAAGGAGAAGTAAATATGGTTTTTTCTTGGTCTTCAAGAGCAATGGTGATTTGATTATAAGCAGAATAACCATCCAAAAAGCAATAAAAATCTTTACCTGCTAATCTATCAAGCATTTGATCAAAAAAGGTAGTGGAAAGTGATATTTTCTAGTGGCTTTGTTTAATTTTCTATAGTCCATACATACTCTCCATCCAGTTACAGTTCTAGTAGGAATAAGCTTATTATTTTCATTAGAAACTACCGTCATACCTCCTTTTTTAGGGACACCTTGGACTGTACTTACCCATGAACTATCAGAAATAGGATAGATAATACCTACATCAAGCCACTTGATAATTTCTTTCTTGACTACCTCTTTCATGATCGGATTCAGCCTTCATTGATGCTCAATTGTTGCTTTGTGATTTTCTTCTAAAAGAATTTATGCATGCAAATTGATGGACTAATTCCTTTGATGTCTACAATGGTCCATCCAATTGCTTTTTTGTAGTCCCTTAAAACTCGAAGGAGTTTATTTTCCTGTTCATTCGAAAGAGAACAAGAAATAATTACTGGTAGTGTAGAAGAATTTTCCAAAAAAGCATACCTTAAAAGATTGGTCAATGGTTCGAGCTCAAGTGAAAGAGGTTCTTCAATGGAAGGTTTGATTGGTAAAGTTGTCATTGATAATTCCAAAGATTCAAATTGGGATGTTGGAAGACGTGAATAGGCATCAAGATAATTAACATATTCAAGAACTTTTTCGTTAATAACATCACATGAAGAATTCAAAGTTTCTAGTGGATCTTGGTGATTTTCAATAAACACATTATCCATTATGTCATCCACCACATTAATTGAGAAACATTCACCATGTTCATTGGAAAATTTTAAAGCTAAAAAATATTAAATGTTACCTGTTGGTCTTCAACCCTTAAAGTAAGCTCACCTTTTTCCACATCAATTAAAGCTCGAGCAGTTCCCAAGAATGGTCTCCCAAGAATGATCGATATTTCACGATCTTTGTCCATATCAAGAATAATAAAATCTACTGGAAAAATAAACTTATCAACTTTTACCAAAACATCTTCTACAATACCATAAGGATAGGTGATGGATCTATCAGCAAGTTGTAAAGTCACAGAAGTTGGTTTAATCTCTTCTAAACCCAATTTTTTATAAATGGATAATGGCATCAAATTTATACTTGCACCCAAATCACATAAAGCTTTAGCAAAACAAAGAGCACCAATAGTACAAGGAATAGTAAAACTACATGGATCTTTAAGCTTTGGTGGAAGCTTATTCTGAATAATGGCACTGCACTCTTCAGTAAGTGCAACCGTTTCAAACTCACCCAATTTCCTATTTTTAGATAGGATGTTTTTCAAAAATTTAACATATCATGGCACTTGTTCCAGAGCTTCAGCAAAGGGAATATTAATATGTAATTTTTTAAACACATCAATAAATTTTTGGAATTGTTTGTCAAGTTTTTCTTTTTGAAATCTTTGAGGAAAAGGTGGTGGGGGTGTGGGAGCAATTTTTAATTGTGATTTTTCTTTTGAATCTTTAATAGATTTTTCAACTACAATTTCTTTTTGAACATCTTTTTCAATTTCTTTTTCATCAGATTGAATTAAAATTTTTGAATTTAAATCTTTACTACTTACCTTTTTACTTACCTCTTTTCCATTGCGAATATGGATTGCCTTATAATGTTCCTTACCTTCTCTTTTTGGATTGGGTTCAGTATTAGTTGGTAAGGTACCTTGAGGTCTAGAATTTAAAGCACTGGCAAGTTGGCCTATTTGTATCTCAAGATTTCTAATTGAAGCTGCTTGATTTTGAATGAATGCATCAGTCTATGTCATGAATTGCATGAACATATCCTCCATTGAAGGCTTTTTCTCTGGCATAGGGGCTCTAGATGGAAATCCAAGGGGAAAGTTTGACTTAGCTGCTGATGAAGACCCTTGGTTGTTATTCCATGAAAAATTAGGATGATTCCTCTAACCAGGATTATAAGTGTTGGAATAGGGATTGTTCTGTTGCCTATTTCCAACAAATTGACAAGACTCAAAATAGATGGGACAATTGTCATTGGAATGTCCTTCCTCACAAAATTCACATGTCATAAAGGAGTTCTA
Source organism: Theobroma cacao (assembly GCF_000208745.1). Taxonomy (NCBI): domain Eukaryota; kingdom Viridiplantae; phylum Streptophyta; class Magnoliopsida; order Malvales; family Malvaceae; genus Theobroma; species Theobroma cacao. The sequence goes on from NC_030851.1 coordinate 29,980,725, forward strand.
AACAACATTAACACTCAATTTATCTATTTTCTTTGTGAGAAATTGTGTAAAAATAGTGTTCAACACATCTAATTCACGAATTCCAGCAATTTTTCTTGTACCCATTCTTTTAGATGGCCATTGATAATTATTAGAAGCTATTTCTTTGAGCAAATCATAAGCCTCATCAATGGATTTACTCATAAGTGCACCTCTAGTGACAGCATCAATGGTAGTTCGAAAAGGTCCTAGCAAACCATTATAAAAAGTTTGAACTTGCAGCCACTTAGGTAATCCATGGTGAGGCATCTTCTCATCAAATCCTTGTACCTTTCCCAAGCCTCACATAGTGATTCAGAATCAAATTGCATGAAAGAAGTGATATCATTCCGCATCTTTGCTGATTTTGCAAGTGGGAAGAATTTTGTTAAGAATTTTTTAGCCAAATCATCCCAATATTAATGGAACTAGCAAAAAGCGAATTTAACCAACTCTTTGCTTTATCTCTTAATGGAAAAGGGAAAAACCTCAATCTAATGGCATCATCAGTAACACCATTAGCCTCGAATGTATCGTAGATTTTCAGAAAATATATAATATGAGCATTCGGATCATCATTAGGAAAACCCCCAAACTGAACAACAGTCTGAATCATCTGAATAATTGATGGCTTAATTTCAAAATTGTTGGCTTGAATAAGAGGTCTTCGGATACTAGAGTGGAGATTTTGTAGTTGTGGGACTGCATAATCCCTCAAAGGCTTGGTTTCTTCCTCTTGTTGCTCAGCCATTGTTTTACTTGGAGCAGAAAATTTTTTATTTTTCCTCTTAAGTGTATGAAAAGTTTTCTCAATTTCTAGATCAAAAGGAACAATATCCAAATTTTGGGCTCTTCGCATACAACGACCAAAAGTACCTAAAAAAGAAAGAAAAAAATTAAAGAAAAAAAGTCTAGATTAAAATTAAGAATGTTTGGTATTAATATTAACAAAAAAGAATTAAAAATCAATTCCCCGACAACGGTGCCAAAAACTTGTTATTCAATTTTCTACTCACGCAAGTGCACGTATCACAAAGATAATATAGAGATGACTAGAGTGTAGATCCCATAGGGAATTGAATTAATCCTTACAGTTAAGTACTAAAATTAACACACCTTAATTTTATCTAAACAAATTAAAATTAAAAAAGAAAATTTAAATTAATAAACTAATAACACAAACTAAAACTTAATCTAAAATCTATTAGCAAATTTACTTTATTAAATGTGAATGACTACTAGACCTAAGATTATGATATCCGAAGTCAATTTCAGATTTAGTAGGCCAAGTTGGGTGAAGAAGAAGTCAATTTCAGCTGGGATGTCCTCATCAGACTATGTAAGTTGTAGCTTTGTCAAATTAATTAACAGAAATCGTAATTGCTCTAAGACTGTTGCAGTGCTTCAACTTCAACAAGATTTTTGACCATCCTACAGACCGAACTTGGTGAAGTGATAAACATAAAAGTTTAGATCTTTCTCTTATTTTTTCAATGGTCCAAGAATTGCTTCATTTGGACTCTGTAGAGAAAGTTATGGCCAAAATACCAAAACATATGCATTGGAAGTCTGCACCTCGAAATTACTCTCCTTCTTCCATTAAAATTCTCTTTCATCACACCTACAAAAACACAAATAAATAAATAACAACCTATCTTAATCATATTAACATCAAATTAAGTATAAAATTAACCAAAATTAGATTGACTCACCTAAAATAACTAATTTAAAATAATTAAATAAAACTTACTAATTTCTATGCATTACTACAAAAACCTAGCCAAATTATTATCAAAATTAAGCTCAAATAACTCTATATCATAAAGTTATCGGTAACTATGAGATGCTTGAAAACTATGATCCCACTTCTTTGTGGGAGATCATTATAGGGAGGAAAGAAAAATATTCATCTAAAAGTAATGTCGTTCTAATTACAAGTTCTCAAATCAGAATTTTGCACTACTTTATTGCAGCAAACATTCATGGTAGAAGTGGCAATTTTAGCTATATTAGCCTTTAGGACTTATGGCTAATGGAGCATGCCTTCAATGGCACTCCACTTAATCTAGGCAGATTTATGATTGAAAGGATGAGAGGAGCCTGTCGATGAGACAAAATAAATTTGCCTTATGGAAATGTTATTACTTCCCTAGTTCAGAAAATGGGAATATGAAGCTCAAGGTATCAAATGGATTTAGTGAAAAGTAGTGACCAAGCTATTTACCTTGGGAGTCTGCCTAAAATGGGGTATAAACTTGATGGAGAGAAATATGTTAAAACCCCCAAGGCCCCTTTTGGAAAAGAGTCTTCTCTCCTTGCTCAACCAGAAACAGTTTCCTCACAATTCTCTAATAAAATACTTTTCACTCTGCTCATGAGGATGGATGAAAAACTGACTGACCAAGGAGTAAGGATGCTAAAAATTGAAGAGAAATTGGTAGAACTAGAAAAGGTGTTGAAGGAAAAAGGAAAAATGCCTACTGAACCTGCAGCTACAGATACCTCTGCCACTCCAAGCCCTACACCAACATGACAAGATGCTGAAGGCTTTGCCTTCTAGGTCGAGGGTCATGAACTTGAAGTAGAACAATCAAGGAAAACCCCCTCACCTTAACCACAAAAAGAAGTTGAATCAGAACAAGGAACTGAGGTACTTGGCTTATTAGATAAAAATCCTCCATCCCCTTCTGAACCTCAGAAAGAGTAGCTTTCTCATCCTCATTTTGAGGAAATATCCATCATGGACATTTTTCATCAGATGGTTAAGGAAGAACAGGTAGAAAAGGAAGCAGCTGAAACACAAGCACAGAAGTCTGCATCTACTAAACCAGCTCCCACAGTAGAAGAGCAATCGAGTAAAGGAAAAGAAAAAGCTGTTGTTGCTCTATAAGCCAAGTCTAAACCATCTAGTAAAGGCATGAAGACAATGGCAACCAAGACCAAATTCCTCAAGAGACGCAAATCCTCTAGAATAGTTGAAAAAGCTAGACCATCAACCATCTCTTCTTTTGAAGACCCCTTTGAAATTCCTGATAAATCATCCTGAAATACCCCATACTTTGATATGGTGATAAATAAAGTTGATCGAATGCAAATTGAGGTCAATTAAAATATTTAGAAGTGATAAAAGACGAAAGGAGTAGTTTAGGATAAAATATTTCGCAAGTGAGAAAATAACAATAAAATAATAATAATTTTATCGGAGGAGAATTTGTGAGATAAAAGGCGATTTGGAAGTCAAGTGAGGCATAATAAGGTATTTTGGTACCAAGGAGACAAGATAAAATTTTTAGAATAAAATAATATTTTATTAATGAAATAATATTAAAATATTAATATTTAGC
>NC_030851.1:29987065-29990693 GCF_000208745.1 Theobroma cacao
TTACGAAAATACCCCTATGAGCCAGAAAATAATATTTTATTGTTCTTATTTGAAAATGACTTATGATTTTTTTTAAATGCGAGATTTAATAATTGTTGCTCACCGGGGAGATGCGGAAGTTGATGCTAAGCCTTGCGGGGTTTCGATCGACATTCGGGGTGAAGAATGTCTGTCGAGGCCTCGCGGCGGTTGTCACGGGCTCGATGGGGAGTTCCGGGTCGTGACACATCCCCTGAACCCTCACCACAGAAATCACCTCCAAAACCATCTCTTGAACCCCTTAATGTACAATATTTTATTGATGAATCCTCTCCCTCATTCTCTTCACAAGATGCTTAATCATCCTTAAGATTTGATGATTACAAAAATGAGGAGAATTAGGGTACAATTAATGTACAGAGTCTAGGGGAAAACTAGAGGTAATTAATGGTAATTTAGGAATATTGACTGTTATTTTTATTTTCCTGTTGTTTTTGCCTTGACAGTTGAACAATTAAATTTGACTTTGCTGATAGATGTTTTTGAATGCTTATAGACATTGCTTTTTATATTTTTGGATGTTGACAGGTTAATGGTTGAATATTTAAATCTTTTATTGAAGTTTCTGCCACTGACTTTCTGCTGCTACTTTGGTGCTGATATTGGGTTGTCATGATCTTTAATATGATAATGTGAAGGAAAAATGGTTGTGGATGTATATAGATGCTAATTATACTATATTTATTGAATAATTAATGGCATAAATAAGATCTGGTAACAATACACTGTTGATAGACACTGTTGAAATATTGATGATAATTTGTCAATAGTCACCTACTGTTAGTTACTTTATATATCTGCATATATATATATATATATATATATATATTGAATGTAAAATGTCATTCTCTATATGACATGAATAAAAATTTACTGAAATGAATAAGTAAAATATGCACACACTTAGGGGGAGCACACACTTAGGGGGAGAATTCCTCATTTTTGTGCAGAACTAAAAAGATTAAATGGATACTGTACAGTTAATCAAGGAATGTTTTCTCATCATCAAAAAGGGGGAGATTGTTGGCTCCATTAGTTTTTGATGATAATAAAACATTCCCATTCATTTGTGTCTAATAATTCTACTTGAGTGTGCAAGACAAGAATTGTATGCCAATGATAAATAAATAATTCCATTGGACATATCAAAAAGGGCATATGAATAAGAAGCCACAACTAATCAACAAACCAGAAGCCTCTCAGTTGGATAACAAAGGGTATTAGTCAGCTAAAATTCAAATCAAAAGTTGACGGGCTCAAGAGTTTTGAGAAACAGAAAAGACTTAGTCGACCAAGAAATGGGTTAGTCGACTAAGAAGCTACTGCCAGAAATCTAGACTTCAAGACAGAACCAACTTAGTCGACTAAGAAGGAAGTTAGTCGACTAAGTGCTCACTACTAAAAGATGAGGATAGAAGACAGAAGCAACTTAGTCACTAAGATATCAGTTAGTCGATTAAGAGCATTCTGCCAAAAAATTTGAATTGTGCACTAGAAGATAGATTAACGGCCAGAACTACTACCAAACTGTTTCCAACGGTCAAAAACTATCTAACCCACATCAGAGCTAATTTTCCAAGTATAAAAAGGACTTCCAATGGCTAGAAAAGTAGATTGAAGGCTTCCAAGTCCAAAAGAGCTCAAAAACCAGCAAATACTCTCTGCTCATTTACTGCACTAAACTCCTATATTTATAATTGTGATATGCACTTCACATTGTACCTTGTGATCATAGGTACACTTTTATTACTTCTCTCCTTGTATTCTTAGAGTGAACGAGTCACTCTAAGGGATTGATTCAAGCTAGAATTGCTTGATTGAGTATAGGTTCTAACTTAGCCTTGAAAAGTTAGGTGTTGGGTTTTAGTTGATCCTGATAGAAACTATTGTGAAAGGTTTTGGCTAAGCCTGATAAAAGCCATTGTAAAAGCTTGGTGAAAGCTTGTGAATTTCACCATTCTTAGTGGATTGATTGGAAAATCCTTGGTTGAACAATCAAGGTAGTGGATGTAGGTCTTGGACCGAACCATTCTAAATTCTGTTGTGTTGTCTACTCTGTTTTTGTTCTTATGTTCATTTCTTCTTTTCACTTGCATTTGTTCCCACTTAGAGCCAATTTTTGAAAGAGCCAAATTGTGCTATTCACCTCCCTTCTAGCACATTTACTTGGAACAAACATGGAGTAAATGTCTCAAAATAATCAATGCCATATATTTGAGCATAACCCTTTATACTAACCTTGCTTTATACTTGTTAATTGACCAATCTGGATTTAGTTTTGTCCTAAAAATCCATTTCACTCTAATAACATGCTAGTCAATTGGTTTGTCAACAAGAATCCAGATATCATTTTCTCAAAGGAATACCTCTTAATTTTCTCAAAAATCTCTTATTTTCAAAATTCAAAGTGCCAGCCTGAGAATCAAGTTCTCAAAAGAAGTGACTTGATTCTTAAATGAAAAGAAAGCAAAATATATTTCTTTAATTACAGAAAGAATTGATACTGAAAAAGAAGAAATTAGTTTTTTAGCAGAGATCAATAGTGAAGAATTGATTCTTGAAAAAGAAAAGGTTGGTTCTTAAAGGATAGAAGCTTTAAGATTTGTTAAAAATAGACACCTTATAAACAAAGAATCGATTTTGGAAAGACAGAATGCAGAAGCAAAAAAGCAAAGAAGAAAGAATCTATTCTTGAAGCACCAAAAGTACAAGTAATAAACTTGGTGACCAAGAAAGACATGGTACGATTGGACAAAAGTGGAGTGGAAAAAATAAGCGTAAATTCAAATTTTAGCACTAAACCACAGTGAAGAACAGACACCTTACGACAAAAGAATCAATTTTTCAAGATTGCAAAGGTGTCATCTTTGAATCCAATTGTAGAAGAACCAATAGCTCAAAATAAAAGAATTGATTCTTCAGAGATAGAAAAGTATAGACTTTGCAAAGAATTGACGACTCAACAGCAAAGAATCAATTCTACAGATGCGACAAAATTTTGCAAGCTAGTTAGAACGTATAAGAAATTATTCAAATTTCATTCCAACGGTTAGAAAATCACAGAGGCTACAAATATCCATCTTGAGGATGCTAAAGCCAAAAGAAAAAAGAAATTTGAAAGGATTTAAATCATCTTTGAAGAAAAAAAAAAGAGCGAAAAAACAAAAACAAAACTTGTGAGCAAAACGTTCCCACCTTTGAGCAAGTAAAAAGCCTAATGATCACATTTTTATTTTTCAGCTGATCCTCTTGAGCTTAAACTTTCTCTCATCATTCATATCTTTGTGAAAACTCTCTAATAATTCTATTTTACAAAATTATTTTAGTCTCATTTTGTTATTAAATATTAGCTAAGTCCTTAATTTTTAATTAGAATTTAGTTATTTTTTAGTTGTTTTTCTAATTAATTTTTTTATTGAGTTATTTTAATTTTTTTATTTACTTTAATTTAGCTATTATTTATTAATTTTATGCTTTTGTAGGATTTAAAAAAAAAGGCTTAATTTTGGAAAGAAAGATGTTTGAAGGACCCAAAATCCTACTTATGCATGCTTCAGTATTTTGACCATAACTCTCACTCTAGATGTCC
>NC_030851.1:30000306-30009170 GCF_000208745.1 Theobroma cacao
CCAAATGAACCCTCGAACTCCGAACAATCATTTTTAGTCATTCCTGGACTATAAAATATTAAATTTCATCCTACAATTCCTATTTGAACTAGTTCGAGGTTAAATCAATTTAAGTGTACCGTTAGGTACAATATCAGGTTTCGTTTATTCTTAGGTGCTTTTCTAGCGTAATAACATGTTACTCAATGCATGTATGTCATGACATGTATTTATAGGGTCGGGTTTTACATAAAAGGTGTTTTGGGACAAGTTAAAGACACATCCCTAAGAGATTCAAGAAGCTAGAAGTTAAGGCTGAAACTTGGAGAGCAAGGCTACAACTATTTGTTTTGTCTTCTTCCTTAGCTTTTATTTTTCTTATTACTCCTGATTGTTAAACTTCACACATTTTTATTTATCTTTGCAATTATGAGTAGCTAATTTTTTTTTCTAGGATTGCAATTGAACTCACATGTAATTTAAATTTTTAATCTCTTTATTGCTTATTTTCAATGGAATTGAATTGTTTATTCCAATTTATTCTTAATGCTTTTAATTGGTTAGCAACCAATTAAATTGATTTAGAAACCTAAACATAACTCGAAAGAGGGATTTTAGTCTAGGCTAAAATTGGAATAACATATGATCATATTACTTGATTTGTGTATAAAATAGGAATATACCTATATGCCATATGTAGCCAAAATTAAAGCCTGAACTTGATGAATCTATTTTAGTTTCAATTCACATCGAGTATAATGTTTTGGTTAAAATAGACATTTTATAAGACAAGTTTGAGAGACCTTTATAAATAATTGAGGACTCTAGGTTAGTAATTCAACCCATTGAAATAAGTTAAGGAAGAGAGTAAGATTTAGATAAAGTGTGAGGGATATTGTAATCCTAAGCTTATTTTTATTTATTTTTATCAAATTTTATTTCTACTTTGATTTTTATTCTTGTTAATTAGTTTTGTTAATTTTAGTTTAAATAATTATTTGCTTTTAGACCATTTGAATAAAATTAAATTGTGTTAATTTTAATATTTGGTAAAATTTTTAGAACAATTCTTTGTGGGATCGATACTCTATTTGTGTCAAGCCCTACTCTATGATATACTTGTCATGTCATTCATGTGCTTGATAAAATGTTTGCATAAGTGAATGTATTGAAAAATCGCTAAAAGTCAGTATTGTACCTAGTGGTATAATTAAGTTGATTAAAGCCTCGAACTAGGCCAAAGAAATATTTTACGATGTATTTGAGAGTTATTGAACCTTAGAATGTTTTAATATAGTGATTCGGAGTTCGAGGATTGATTTGGAGTCCAATCGAGAATTTTCATAATGTAGGGGCAAAATGGTCATTTTGCCACTCAAGGGAAAAATTGGAATCTTGGACTAGATTTTTGACCAAGTTAAACTATTTGGAGCATAATTTGAAATTGTGGAGTGAAAAATTTCAATTTCGACATTTTTCGAGTATAACGGCAAAACAGTCATTTCACATATCCATGAGGACGTAATTGAAATTTTACACCACCATGACACTTGTCAAGCCCATGAATTTCACCTATTATCACTTTATACTTTGGATAATTATGGGATTACATGTGGTGGTGAGAAATTGCTTAATGGTTAAGTTTTTAATGATGGACAAATCAAGTGGTGATACGTGGTAAATTTTAATCTTTTTATAATTCCCTTTAACAACCAGCACACACTCCTCCCAAATCACTCTCTCTTGGCCGGCCAAAGCAAAGAACAAAGAGAAAAGAATAGAAACAAACCCTAGAGAGAAAAATTGAAGAGAAATTTGTGGAATTTCAAAGAACAAAGCAATCAAAGGTAAGATTTTTCAATTTTAGCTTAAGATCTACCTTTCCCATGCTCTCTTTTTCATTTTCCATAGTTGAAACTCAAGATTTCATGAAGGAAAGTTTGCTGGCCGAACCTAGGGGGAGAGATTTTGATCACGGGTTTTGTTAGATTTCATGCTATATACGCGTTTTTAGCTGTTTTGTGATACTCGGTGTGAAAAACAAGCATGAAAACCACATGTTCTTCATCAAACCCTCCTTGGCCGAATTTACTAAAGGACACATTGATGATAAATCTTGTTATATCTCATGTTATTTAGCTTGTATTTGATGAATTGTGGTGCCGGATATTGAAAACGGTTATGGAAACGTATGGTTCCTTTAGTAAACGATTTGAACAATAATGAGAAAATCATAGTAAATGGACTTGGATTTGATTCCTAATGATATAGATGGATTTATTGGACTGTGTTGACACTGATTAACAAGTTAGTTCGAAATCAAAATGAATTTCGGTTACAATGAATTAAGTTACAATCAAGCTTATTGAGGTACTTTGGTGTATTTGGAATATTGAAAGTGTAATAAATATATTTGAAGTTGAATTGGATGTTTTGGTTAATTCAACAGTGTATAGTTCAAGTTAGGTTGAATACAAGTTCAGTCCGATCATAATTGAACCCACGTAGAATACCGTCTTTAAGTGATTATTCAGACAATTCTCATTCCATTTCATGCATTCATATAGAGCCTGAAATAGTCTTATGACGATTTGACACAAATATATTGAATTACGTGTCGTGTATTATGTATAGGTGGTGAGCCCTCTGATAAGGTTAAAGATATCATACCCGAGGACCAAGAATAAGAGTACTCCTACCACTCCAAACTCCTGTTATTGTGAGTAACAGACTTTCATCTTAACTATCTAAAGTTGTTTCTACTCGTTTTTATGTTTTAAAGAATAATGAGTTTAAATGGTAAATTATTATGTTTTAAAATTGAAGTGTTGGTTAAATGAAATGAGTTTTATAACTTGTTTTGAAATTGAATACTAGTTTTGGAAATTGAGTAAGTGGAGACTGTATACTTGTGTTATATATATGTTTTGACATATGGTTTGAATTGATGGCTTATAACAATGTGATGGCAAGCATAGCTGGATTTGTGTTTGTGTGGAATATATGAACTGTTTTGCTTTGCCTTGACAAGCTGGTAATATCATATTAGCCATGTCATATTGCCGAAATTTTTAGTGATTTGGTGGGATAATTGATTAGCTTACTGCAGTGGGCGGGTTTTCGTAGACCAACTTATTAGAGGGGCATGGTAAACCCTGTTATATTTTACCTTAGTATGAGATGTGCGGAGGGTATCTCCTAAGATAAAGTTTAGAGTTCACTTCACGCCGAACCACCACGTGAGGGTGAAACTCAGCCAACGCCAAGGAATGGCTGTGCTTTGAAATGTAAAAAAATGAGTTTTATACTCATATGTTATTTTAACAGCCTTGGCGGACTCAGTGGGATGCCTTGGCGCAAGGTGTCACCGAGTGCAAGTTTTTGGCATGAGCCAAGTTTTTACGAGAATCATAAGCCTTGTTGATTTTTATGAAATAAAATTGATTTATATGAAATGAAATGAGATTCGATGTTATGAATCATATTATGATGAGATATTTTAAATTGTCTCCATTTACTCAGCTTTAGATGTTTTAGATGAAATTTCCTTACTCACTGGGTTTATAAAAACTCACCCCTTCTTTTCACCCATTTTAGGCTCAAGGCAGTCTGTAGACTGCTGATTATGTCGAGGGTTTACTTTTGGATTTGCACCTTTAGAAATCGTAGGTCTATAGTCTTATTTATTTTGTTATTTTGGGGGCCCACATGTCATTGTAGAATATTTTTGTATACCTGGTTTAGTGTGCTATTATATATATGAATTTATTTTGCTTTTACGCTACAAAAATTATTTACGCAGAGTTCTATAAATATTGTTTTATAAGAAAATAGAATATTTTATTTAATATTTTATTTAATTTGAATAGCTATAATTTCACTTTAAATTCATGAATTAGACAACGAAACTTATTTTTAGACATGAAATGCATGCTTATTACTCGTATATCATATTTTTACCAGGGTTCGAAAATTTTGGGTAAAATGACCAAAATACCCCCATGTAGTAGAAATTACTTTTTGATTGTTTTTGATTTGAAATTGGTCTATATTTCTTTAAGACATGGTATTTAATAACTATTGCTCACAGGGGAGAAGTAAAACTGATACGAAAGCCTTACGAGGTTTCGGTTGGCATTTCGGGTAATGAATGTCAATCGAGACATCGCGGCGGTTGTCACTGGCTCAATGGGAATTTCGGGTCATGACAATTAAAGTGGTATCAAAGCCTTTGGTTTTAAAGTTATTTTAAAAACTATAGTGTCAATGTGACCCCAAGTTAGGTTAGATTAAGTCGAATGCATACATCTGCATATAGAACCTGAAGTTGTCTAAACTCGTTCTGGTTCTTTTTATAAATTATTATGCCTCCTCGAAGTGGACTTCCACCTCTCGCTAGATCAGTTAGGAGAGGAAGAGGCATGAGTTCGACCTAGTGCAGTGACAGGTACCATGTTTGTATTTGATAGAGATGTTTATGTCTTAATTGATTCTGATTCGGATAGATCTTATGTGAGCACGACATATGCATCCTTTTCTGATAGAAACCTGTCACTTTTAGAAGAGGAAATTGTAGTTCATACCCCTCTAGGAGAGTAGTTGGTTAGAAACACCTGTTATAGAGACTGTGGAATAAGAGTTGTTGAGGAAGAATTCAAGGTTGACTTAATTCCCCTAGAAATTCGAGATTTTGATTTGATATTGGGTATGGATTGGTTGACTGCACATCGAATGAATGTAAATTGTTTTAGGAAGGAAGTTGTACTTTAGAGTTTTGAAGGAGTAGAAGTTGTATTTGCAGGAGAACGTCGAGTATTACCATCATGTGTAATCTCGGCTATCAAAGCTTTGAAACTAATGCAGAAAGGGTATCTGGCTTATTTAGCACATGTGATTGATACATCAAAGGGGGAACCTAAGTTAGAGGATGTCCCAATAGTAAATGAGTTCTCTGATGTGTTTTCGGATGAATTACCAAGACTGCCTCCTAATCGAGAACTCAAATTCTCTATTGATTTACTCTAAGGATGGGCTTGAATTTTGCTATGCTTAGTGTGGAGCCAAAGAATTAAAGGACTAGATATGGATTTAGTAGTTTGAAATTAAATGACTTGAAAAAGTTCATTCTAGTCTAAATGCCATATGGAGATTTATATTGGAGCTTGATATGCAAATTATTGTAAGGATCAATTCAAAAGTCTACTTGGATTAGTATGCAAACTATGGTGCAAATGATTAGTCTTAAACTTGATTTCTTCAAAGGTAACGGATTCAAAAAATGTTGATTTTCGGATATGCTCTAAGAGGAAGTTTCTGCATCCTAAGCTTAAGAAACTTTGATCTTATGACTATAAAGGCGAGATGCAATAATTAAGTAAATTATTCACTTTATAAATGTAATTGGTTAAAAACTGGAGAGTAAAGTCAAGATCTCGACGATAAGTGGTGTACAATTTGAGATATGTCGAAATTAAGGAAAGAAAGAAGGGATTCTTACCCGTGGTAATGGATGTTGACAAGTGTTAAAGAATGAGATGAATTTGAAAATATTGGCTTGGTCTTTTATATGTGATAAGCACAAGAGAATATAATGGTTATGAAAATTACAACGTAAGCCTGGAGGAAAACCAAACAGTTGGGGTGATTAATATAGTAACCTTAAATTTAGACGAATACCGTTGATTAAGTAAACTTAAGCAGCCGTTGTGCCGCCGTGCTAGGAACACCTCATATCTAGGACATAGGAATAAGAGGTGAAAGACGGGAAGTTGAACTTACAAGTTGAATTAATGTCATTGGACTTGATATTAAGCTTCGTTAATTGCAGTTTTAAGGTTTTGAAAGGTTTTGATATGAATGAATTGGAAAGTTTCTTTGTTGACTTATATATTGGCAATTTATAAGAGTTTTGAAATGAATAGAACGAACTGCAAGTGTCAAGAATAATGGTTAGTAGTACTTTAAAATATTTTATAAACATGATAAGGAAATGTGGAGCTTGGAATTGTCAAGGAGCTTAATGGTTAAAGCATAAGTTATGAGGTCGCTCAATGTGAGATTGAAATTAGATATTGGCGATGATGTTGAGGGATACCTAAGTAAAATTTATATTAAGTTTGCAAATATCAGAGTTGATTGTGCAGACGCTAAAGAGAATGTATGGGTATATTGGTGTAAAGGAATAGTACAAGATAATTGAAGGTAATCCTGATAACAAAGTTGGTTAATAAAAATTTCCTAACGTGGGAAACTAGTATTCAAAATATAAGAAGTGCACACGACTTCAATGAATTTAAATCTTAAGTGACTAACTAATATGGAAATGAATAAGGACATATATGATGGAAGTATACAAGGTAAATGAGAAACGAAGATGACTTTTAGGAATTGTGATATTGCATAAGATGCAAGGATGAATTAAAGAAAACCTTTGAAGAATTAGTAAGATCGTAAAGCATATGTGAATACCGGATTGTGATTGGATGGAAATGATATCTAATGATTGAAATGTGGTTAATGACATTGTGATGCAAGGATGCGTGGTATAATGGAGCTTATACATAGGATTAGAAATGATAAGAAAAGAGTATAAGCATGCAAATTATGTGAAGTTATGCATAGGCACAATGAGAATCTGTATGGATTGCATAAGAAACAATTTATGGTGGGATGTAAATTAAATGGCAACTCAAACATCCAAAAAGGTAATTTGGAGTTGATTATACCCTAATATTCATGGATTAAACTTGACCTATGGGAATAAAATAGAAAAGTAAAAAGGGGAAACATGTGCTCTGAGAATATGATATTGAACCTTAGTTATGGATTAGAATGAATAGAGGGAATTTAATTCGAACGTAGTTGACGAGGGTTCTTATCGATAGTGATGGATGATGGCACTTAAATGTATATGGACATACTGCCACGACCCAGTACTCTTGTCGAGCCCGTGACAACTGTTGCGATGTCCCGATAAATATTCATTACCCTGAATGCTAATCGAAACCTTGCAAGGCTTAATTTTAGTTTTTGCACCTCCCTTGTGAGTAATAATTACTAAGTATCATATTTTAAAAGATTATAAGCTATTTCCAAATCAAAACAATAATAAAAAAATATTTTCTATCTCACAAGGGCATTTAGGTCATTTTTCCTAAAATTTTTGAAACTTGCTGAAAAAATAATATATAGGGGAAAATACACATTTCATAACTAAAAACAAGTTTTTATATCTAAAACATTCATTTAGGGTGAAATTGTAGCTAATAGAATAAAATAAAAATAATAAATGAAATATTTCATTTTCTTCTAAAACAATATTTATAGAACTCTACGTAAATAATTTTTACAGCGTAAAAGCAAAATAAATCCATACATACAGTAACACAGATAACCAGAGTATGTAATTTAATTTATAATGACGTGTGGGCCCCCGAATGACCAAAGGTAACAAAGGCTGTGGACCTACAATTTCTGAGGAGGCGAATCCAATAATAACCCTCGACGTAATCAGCTATTTACGGACTGTCCTGATCCTAGAAATAGTGGAACGGAGGGTGGTGAGTTTATATAAACTCAGTGAGTAAACAAACATCATCTAAAATATCTAAAATCGAGGAAATGGAGACAACTTAAAATAATTCATCGTACTATGATTCATAACATTTCAAACTCATTTTAACTAAATAAAAAAATTTCATTTCACTCAAATAATCAACATGGCTTATGAATTTCTTAAAAATTTGGCTCATGCCAAAACTCATTCTCGGGGATACCTTGGCCGAGGCATCCAACCGAGTCTGCCAAGGCTGTTAAAGAAAAGTTCATATACACATAAAACACATTTTTACGTTTAAAAGCATAGCCTTTCCTTGGCTTTGGCTAAGTTCACCTTCAAGTGGTGGTTTAGGGTGTAGTGAACTCTAAAGCTTTACCTCAGGAGATACCCTCCGTGCCTCTCGTACCAAGGTAAAATATAATCGGGTTTACCGTGCCCCTCTCTAATAGGCTGGTCCATGAAAACCCACCATTGCAATGACTAATCAATATCCCGCCAAATCAATAAAAGTTTCGACAGCATGACATGGCAATTATATTAGTACCCAGCCTGTTAAGTCAAAACAAACCGTTCATACAATTTCAATACAATTTCCAATTTAGCCATTCATGTCAATATCACCATAAGCCATTCAATTCAAACCATAAATTTACAGCACAATCAAACAGTCTCCAATTACTCCATTTCTAAAACCATCATTCAATTTCAAAATGATTTATAAAACTCATTTCATTTAATCACATTTTACTTATAAAACATAATGATTTACCATTTAAACTCATTTTTCTATAAAATCACAAAAACGAATAAAAACTACTTTAGATAACTAAGATGATAATAAGGTTACTCATAATATCGGGAGTCAAAGTACTCCTAGTCCTGATCTTCGGGTACAATCTCCTTACCCTTATCGAAAGTTTCACCACCTAAACATAATGCACAACAAGCAATTTACTGTATTTGTACTAAATCGTTATAAAACTAATTTAGGCTCTACATGAATGCATGAAATGGGATGCGAAATGTTCTAATTATTATCTAAATATGGTGTTCTACGTAGCTTCAATTATGTATCGAAATGAAATGGTATTGGCTTAATTCGATGTATACACCGGTTAATTGGCCAATACATCCAATTAACTTGATTCCATTTCCAACACTCCAAGTCATCAATTACAAGTTAAATAATATGTAATATCACAAAAATCCATCATCAATATCTTCCTTGTAAAATTCGGCCATTGAAGGTTTAGTGTAGAACATGTAATTTTCATGCTTGATTTTTACACCTTACATCATAAAACAACTAAAAACACCTAAATAGCAT
>NC_030851.1:30012110-30047099 GCF_000208745.1 Theobroma cacao
GTTGATTATGAAATTGAGTAATTGGAGGCTGTTAACTGTCTTGAAAATTATATATTTTCCTATGAATGGCTTATGAGATATAAGTATATGTGGCTATATTTTGTAAGTGCATTGGGAAATTTATGTAAGCTATTTTTACTATGCAAGCTAGATAAATAAATAAAAGCCACGTTATACTGTCAAAATCTTATTAAAATTGGTGGGTTAGTCACTGCATGACGGGTTTCCGTGGACTGCCTATTAGAGGGACACCGTAAACTCGGTTATATAGTTACTCCGGTTGTAGAGGCGAGGAGGGTAACTCCCGGGGTAGTATTAGAGCTCACTTCACGTCGATCCTCCACATGAATGTGTAACTTGACCAACGCCAAGGAACGACTTGTTTCAAAAATAAAAATGTGTTTCACATGTAAATGTTATAACAACCTTGGCGTACTAGGTTAGATGCCTCGGCCAAGGTATCCCCGAGGATTAGTTTTGGCTTGAGCCTTGTTTTCTTTTATAAAAGACATAAGCCTTAACAATTGTTTTGGTAAATTACAAATATTTTATGGTTTAAGAAATAAATTGAAAACATTATGAAATGGTTTGTGATTTGTTGTGTAAACTTGCCTCCTTGTTACTCGCCTTTAGATATTTATGATAATGTCTGTTTACTCATTGGGATTGCAAAATCTCACCCACCTCCTTTCCAAATATTTCAGGCCTGTGGTAGCTTGTAGATACCTTATTTTGTCGAGGATTCCAATTGACATCTCTATCTCACAGATAGTAGGTTACTATCACCAACACTTGGTGTAGTTGTGGGCCACTTGTCATTGTAATTATTATTGTACATTATGACTTTGTAAATTTTTGTATGTGTGAATTTATTTTACTTACATATTACAAAAGATTTCTTACACGTGTTTCTATAAATATTATTTTATATAAAAAAAATGCTATATTTTAATCAATATTTTGAATAGTGATATTTATCTATAAATCCTATTAAAATATTTTTGTCTTTTGATTTACTTGAGCAAGAAACTACTGGAAATTGTTTAACATGGAATGTTTAAAAACGATTGCTCATAGAAAAGGCAAGAAACTGATATGTAAGCCTTGCGGGAATCTGATTGGCATTTTCGGTAATGAGTGTCAATTGGGACGTCGCGGCGGTTGTTATGGGCCCGAGGGAGGTTCCGGGTCATGACAATATGCCACTAGCCCAATCCTTTCAATAATACGAAAGGGTCTAATGTATCTCGGATTGAGTTTTCTTAGCCTTACGAACCGGATCACACCTTTCATTATCCAACAAGATACCACAATTTACTACAATAATATAATCAAATAAGACTTAATACCTCAAAGTATTCAAATCATTACCTTTCCAAGAAGAGACCTTAAGAAAAACTCTATCATCAACTTCAAATTTTAAATCTTTTGTCCGTCTATCCAAGTAACTTTTTTGCTTATCTTGAGCTATCTTTAATCGTTCTCGGATAACCTTGATCTTGTCATTAGTCAGATCAATCAGTTCTACATTAAACAATTTCCTCTCACCCATTTCATCCCAATAGAGTGGAGTTCGACACTTTCTTCCATACAGAGCCTCGTATGGTGCCATCCCAATACTAGACTGAAACCTATTGTTATATGCGAACTCCACCAATGGCAAGTGTCTATCCCAACTCCCTGTAAAGTCAATGACATAAGCCTGTAGCATATCCTCTAAAGTCTGAATAGTCCTTTTAGATTGACCATCTGTCTGTGGATGAAAAGCAATGCTAAATCTCAAATTAGTTTCGAGAGTCTTTTGGAATTTCGACCAAAATCGAGAAGTAAATCGGGGGTCTCGATCTGACACAATAGAAACTGGAACTCTCTGTAATCTCACAACCTCATCTATATAAAGCTTATCTAGCTTCTCGATGGAATACGCGCTATGGATAGCCAAGAAATGGGAGGACTTAGTCAATTTATCCACAATCACCCAAATAGCATCCTTCCCACTCTGCGTCGGTGGCAAACCCAATACAAAGTCCATAGTCACATGTTCTCACTTCCATTCTGGAATAGGTAAAGGCTGAAGAGTACCCGATAGTTTCTGATGTTCAGCCTTGATCTGTTGGCATGTGAGACATTTTGCTACAAACTCTGCTACATCTCGTTTTATACCCGGCCACCAATAACTTTTCTTGATAGTCCTGTACATTTTGGTGCTTTCGGAATGTAAAGCATAGGCAGAAGAATGAGCTTCCTCCAAAATAGCTCGTCTCAACTGATCATCCTTAGGGACATAAACTCGGTCTCCAAACATCAAAATTCCATCATCACCGAGTCTGAACTCACTAGTTTTTCCATCTTGCAACTTTTGAACTTCTCGTTTCAACTCATCATCAGACTTCTGCAATTCTCTGATTTAATTGAACAATGAAGGTCTCACAACGAAACTAGCAAGTAAGGTTCCATCCTCACCATTTCTCAATTGGATCCCTAGAGATTTCATCTCAAGTAATATCGAAAAATAAGAACTCCAAAGTGTTGCTAATGAAGATGAGGATTTACGACTTAAAGCATCTGTTACAACATTTGCCTTCCCAGGGTGATAATCAATCACTAAGTTGTAATCCTTAATCAACTCTAACCATCATCTCTGTTTCAAGTTAAGCTCTTTCTAGGTGAGCAAGTATTTCAAAGTCTTAT
Source organism: Theobroma cacao (assembly GCF_000208745.1). Taxonomy (NCBI): domain Eukaryota; kingdom Viridiplantae; phylum Streptophyta; class Magnoliopsida; order Malvales; family Malvaceae; genus Theobroma; species Theobroma cacao. Next base: position 30,014,802 of record NC_030851.1, read on the forward strand.
GGTCGGTAAAAATCCGACAACGTTCACCATATAAGTAATGCCTCTAAATTTTCAATGCAAAGACTACTGCTGCTAACTCTAAATCATGGGTAGGGTAATTCATCTCATGCTTCTTCAATTGTTGGGACATAAGCTATCACTTTCTCATCTTGCATTAACACACATCCTAATCCCAATTTAGAGGCATCACTGTACACCACAAATTCTTTCCCATTAACAGGAAGTGTCAAAACGGGAGCGGAGGTCAACTGATTCTTCAGCTCCTGAAATCGACTCTCACAAACATCATCCCACTCGAACTTAACTCTTTTACGAGTCAGAGGAGCAGCTATCAACGAGAATCCCTAAACAAACCTCCTATAATAACCGACTAAGCTAAGGAAACTCCAAATCTCTGTTATCGTTTTTGGTTGCTCCCACTGTTAAATTACCTCAATCTTCTTGGGATCGACATAAATTCCAGCTCCAGTTACAACATGTCCCAAGAAAATCACTTCCTTCAACCAAAACTCACATTTAGGAAACTTGGCATAGAGTTGTTTTTCGCATAAAGTTTGTAGCACAATGCGCAAATGGACATCATGTTCGTCGTCATTCTTCGAATATACCAGAATGTCATCTATGAATACTATCACAAACTTATCTAAGTATGGATGAAACACCCTGTTCATAAGATCCGTAAAAGCTATCGGGGCATTAGTCAGACCAAACGGCATAACCAGAAACTCATAATGCCCATAACGAGTCCTGAAAGTAGTCTTGGGTACATCCTGCTCCTTAATCTTCAACTGATAATACCCAGACCTCAAATCAATATTAGAAAACACCATAGCACCTCGTAACTGATCAAAAAGATCATCGATCTATGGTAGAGGGTATTTATTCTTGATGGTCACTCAGTTCAACTAACGATAATCGATACATAGCTGAAGAGTGCCATCTTTCTTCTTTACAAATAGGACTGGTGCTCCCTAAGGAAAAGTGCTAAGGCGAATAAAACCCTTATCTATCAAATCTTGCAACTGGACTTTTAGTTCCTTCAACTTCACTAGAGCCATTCGATACGGAGGAATGGAAATAGGTGCAGTACCCGAGAGTAGATTAATAGGGAACTCGAGCTCTCGATCAGGAAGTAGTCCTGGTAACTCATCAAGAAATACATCAGAAAACTCACTTACTATTGGGACATTCTCTAACTTAGGTTCCCCTTTTGAAGTATCGATCATGTGTGTTAAATATGCTGGATACCCTTTCTGTACCAATTTTAGAGCTTTGATGGTTGAGATTGTACAAGACGGTAATATTCGATGTTCCCTTGCAAATACAATCTCTGCTCCCTCAGAATTTCGAAGTACAACTTCTTTTCGAAAATAATCCACGTTCGCCCGATGTGCAGTTAACCAGTCCATACCCAATATTAAATCAAAATCCCGGATCTCTAGAGGAATTAAATCACCCTTAAATTCTTCCTCACCAACTATTACTCCACAGTCTCTATAACAAGTGTTTCTAACTAGCTTCTCTCCTAAAGGGGTGTGAATTACAATTTCTTCCTCTAATGGTAACAGGTTTCTATCAGAAAATGATGCAAATGTCGTGCTCACATAAGACTTGTCCGAGCTAGAATCTATTGAGACATATGCATCTTTATCAAATAAAAATATAGTACCTGTCACTGCTCCAGGTCAGACCCGTGCCTCATCCTCCATCATAGCAAAAACTCTTGTCGAAGAACAATTATGTGGTCTAGAGGGTGGATGTGCCAGGGCGTTACTCTCCACACCGGACCGTATGGCTACTTCTTGTCTCAGTGGTAACCTAAAAGAATCTCTCTTTTACATATCTGTGCAAGCTAGTGGAGGTGGAGCAGCTACAATAGCTAGTTCGAACTATGGGCAAGTACTCCTATATGACCCGACTGACCGTAATGAAAACATCGTACGGGCTCCCTACACAGCCCAACATGATATTTTTCACAATTTCTATATCTATCAGAACCTCTGGAACTCTTCCCAGGAATAGTCATTATAAATCTACTGAATCTCAGAGGCCTCTGCTGCTGCTGTGGAAATAGGGGTCGGGAAGATGCTACGGAAGCAGAGGTAGTACTCTCTGAAGCACATGAGTCTTTGCCCCTTTTTGCTAGCTGACTATAAGATATACTAGAATTCCTCTTTTTTGCAAACTCAGCCCGCATTCTCCTATTTTCATTCGTGAGCTTCTCAGCCCTTAAAGCCATCTGTACCACCTTTTTATGCGGCTCCCTACTTGTCACTGTCATCCGATCTCGAATCTTATTCTGGAGCCCTTCCTCGAAATAACTGGCTTGATCCTATTCAGTTTTCACTAGATCCAACACATATAACATCAGTTCGTTAAAACGAGCCTCGTACTCTTCTACTATTAAGTTCCACTATTTCAAACTCAAAAATTCTCTCTTCTTTTCCTTTTGATGGAAATAAGTGCAATACTGACCATCAAATTCTCTTAGAAAATTTAACCAAGTCGAAAGAGTGGTAGAACAAGATTTTACTAAATTCCACCATGTGTGGGCCCTCTTCTCAAGTAATCTTGTGGCCACCATCAACTTTATGTCATCATCCAACCTCGTATCAGAAAGTGTCTCCAAAACCTGATTAAACCAATCTTTAGTTGCGGTTGCATCCAGCTCACTCGTAAAAGAAAATACAACCGAGCTACCTAGCCTCCTTAAGCTTCTTAGAAATAGAGACATTCGACACCGGTGGTGGCACTAAAGGAGCAGTTGGAGGAACTGTAGGAGAAGCTTGACCAGTTTGAGCCTTGCCAGCAATAGCAGTGAAAAAAGCTGTCAATGCTTGAGCTGCCTCGGGAGACATGGCAGGAATACCAGTAGGTGGTGGAGGATGAGGAGAAGTCTTGGTCTGCTCAGTAGCAGGTGTTGCCCGGAAAGTGGACGCAACCGTTTCCCCCTCTATAAGATCCGACTGACAATGTTGAAAACAACCTCTTTTCCTCCCAACCAATCTGGTGAGAGGTGGGTGTTCACATCGAAGAGGCATAATGATCTATAAGAAAAGGCAGAACGAATTTAGACAACTTTAGGTTCTATATGCAATTGTATGCATTCAACTCAATCTAATCTAACTTAACTCGGGGCCACACTAACACTGTAATTTTTAAAACAACTTTAAAACCAAAAGTTCTAATACCAATCGAATTGTCACGACCTGGTATTCTCCTCGAGCTCGTGACAACTGCTGCGACGTCCCGATAAACATTCATTACCCTAAATGCCAATCGAAATCTCGTAAGGCTTAATATCAGTTTTTGCACCTCCCTTATGAGCAATAATTACTAAATATCATATTTTAAAAGATTATAAGCTATTTCCAAATCAAAACAATAAAAAAAAATATTTTTTGTCTCACAAGGGCATTTTGGTTATTTTTTAAAAAATTTTTAAAACTTGCTGAAAATATAATATATAGGGGAAAATACACATTTAATAACTAAAAACAAGTTTTTATGTCTAAAACATTCATTTAGGGTGAAATTGTAGCTAATAGAGTACAATAAAAATAATAAAAGAAATATTCCATTTTCTTAGAAAATAATATTTATAGAACTCTGCGTAAATAATTTTTGTAGCATAAAAGTAAAATAAATCCATACATACAATAACACAGATAACCAGAGTATGTAATTTAATTTACAATGACGTGTGGGCCCCCGAATGACCAAAGGTAACAAAGGTTGTGGACTTACAATTTCTGAAGAGGCGAGTCCAATAATAACCCTCGACGTAATCAGCTATTTACGGACTGTCTTGATCTTGGAATGAGTGGAAAGGAGGGTGGTGAGTTTATATAAACTCAGTGAGTAAACAAACATCCTCTAAAATATCTAAAGCTGAATAAATGGAGACAACTTAAAATATTTCATCGTACTATGATTCATAACGTTTCAAACTCATTTCAACTAAATAAAATAATTTCATTTTACTCAAATAATCAACATGACTTATGAATTTCTTAAAAATTTGGCTCGTGCCAAAACTCATTCTCGAGGATACCTTGGCCGGGGCATCCAACCGAGTCTGCCAAGACTGTTAAAGAAAAGTTCATATACGCATAAAACACATTTTTACGTTTAAAAGCATAGCCGTTCCTTGGCATTGGCTGAGTTCACCCTCACATGGTGGTTTAGCGTGTAGTGAACTCTAAAGCTTTATTTAGGAGATACCCTTCGTGCCTCTCGCACCGAGGTAAAATATAACCGGGTTTACCGTGCCCCTCTCTAATAGGCTAGTCCACGGAAACCCACCACTGCAGTGACTAATCAATATCCCACCAAATCAATAAAAGTTTCGACAGCATGACATGGCAATTATATTACTACCCAGCTTGTTAAGTCAAAACAAACCGTTCATACAATTTCAACACAATTTCCAATTTAGCCATTCATGCCAATATCACCATAAGCCATTCAATTCAAACCATAAATTTACAACACAATCAAACAGTCTCCAATTACTCAATTTCTAAAATCATCATTCAATTTCAAAATGATTTATAAAATTCATTTCATTTAATCACATTTTACTTATAAAACATAATGATTTACCATTTAAACTCATTTTTCTATAAAATCACAAAAACGAATAAAAACTACTTTAGATAACTAAAATGATAATCAGGTTACTCACAATATCGGGAGTCGAAGTACTCCTAGTCCCGGTCTTCTGGTACAATCTCCTTACCCTTATCAAAAGTTTCACTACCTAAACATAATACACAACAAGCTATTTACTATATTTGTACTAAACCATTATAAAACTAATTTAGGCTCTATATGAATGCATGAAATGGGATGCAAAATGTTCGAATGATTATCTAAATATGGTGTTCTACGTAGCTTCAATTATGTATCGAAACGAAATGGTATTAGCCTAATTCGATCTATACACTGGTTAATTGGCCAATACATCCAATTCAACTCCAATTAACTTGATTCCACTTCCAACACTCCAAGTCATCAATTACAAGTTAAATAATAAGTAATATCACAAAAATCCATCATCAATATCTTCCTTGTAAAATTCGACCATTGAAGGTTTAGTGTTTCCCTTTTGTTCTTGCCTTGGCCGGTCAAGAGAAACGAGATGGGAGAGTTTTAATTGTGTTTATAAAGGAAATATAATAATATTAAAGCTTGAAACTTGTCACCATGTGATTGGTCCATACATAAAACTTAATAATTAAGCATTTCTTCTCCACCACATAAAATCCCTTAATTATCCAAAGTATAAAATGAATTTCATGGGTTTGACAAGTGTCAAGGTGGTGTAAAATTCCAAAAATTCTAATTACATCCTTGTGGACACGTGAAATGACCTTTTTGGCTCTTATATTCGAAAAATTGTCGAAATTAAAATTTTTCACTTCTCAAGCTCAAATTATATTCCAAATAGTCAAACTTGATCAAAATTTCATCCGCCATCCCAAATTTACCCTCGAGTGGGAAAATAACCATTTTACCCCTACATTATGAAAATTTCAATTTAACTCCAAATCAATCCCGAAACTCCGAATCACCATATTAAGTCATTCTAAGATTCAATAACTCTCAATTGCATCTTAAAATCTTTGTTTGAACTAGTTCGAGGCTTGAATCAACTTAGTTGTACCATTAGGTATACTACTAACTTTTGACGATTTTTCAGAGGTATTCAAGTATGCAAGCATGTTGTCAAATACATGAATGACATGGCAAGTATATTATAGGGCTAGGCTTGACACATACATATATACATATATATATATAGAGAGATGATTATGTGATCAACTAAAGTGAAGAATTATTCATGGTAATTTGAGTTTTGAATTCGACGTGTTTAATAAGTTGTATAATTGATACAATGATGGAAGTTACTAGTGGTCGGGTATGAAACGAGACACAGTCGATTTTGTGACGAAATGTCTCACATGCCAACAGATCAAGGCGGAACATCAGAATCCATCGAGTACTCTTCAGCTTCTACCTATCCCTGTATGGAAGTGGAACACATGACACTGGACTTTGTATTGGATTTACCGCGGATGTAGAGTGGGAAGGATGATATTTGGGTGATTGTGGGTAGATTGACTAAGTTCGCCCATTTCTTGGCTATTGATAGCACATATTCCATTTAAAAACTGGCTAAGTTTTATTTAGATAAGATAGTGCGATACATTGGACCCTTTTCGTATCATTGAAAGGATTGGATCAGTGACAATATAGAATAAAATTACCCCCGGAGTTGGATCAGATTCACAATGTCTTCCACACCTCGATGCTAAAAAAGTATGTACTTGATCCCTCTCATATCCTCGAGGTACCTTCGATTGAGTTGTAGGAAAATTTAAAGTTCGAGGTGCAAACTATACATATTCTAGATCGAAAGGATCGAGTGTTGAGGAATAAGAACATTCCAATGGTTAAGGTGTTATGGAAAAATGCTCGGATGGAGGAGATGACGTGGGAAGTTGAGTACTAGATGAGAAACTAATACCCGTATCTTTTCTCGTAATCCGGTAAGTGAAATTTTGAGGTCAAAATTTTATTTTAAGGGGGGTAGTGTTGTCAAGCCCTACTCTATGATATACTTGTCATGTAATTCATGTGCTTGATAGAATGTTTGCATAAGTGAATGTATCAAAAAATCGTTAAAAGTCGGTATTGTACCTAGTGGTACAATTAAGTTGATTAAAGCTTCGAACTAGGCCAAATAAAGATTTTATGATGTATTTGAGAGTTCTTGAACCTTAGAATGTTTTAATATGGTGATTCGAAGTTCGAGGATTGATTTGGAGTCTAATCAGGAATTTTCATAACGTAGGGGCAAAATGATCATTTTGCCACCCAAGGGTAAAATTGGAATGTTGGACAAGATTTTTGACCAAGTTGGACTATTTGGACTATAATTTGAAATTGTGGAGTGAAAAATTTCGATTCTAACATTTTTCGAGTATAAGGGTAAAACGATCATTTCACGTGTCCATGAGGACGTAATTAAAATTTTACACCACCATGACACTTGTCAAGCCCATGAATTTCACCTATTATCACTTTATACTTTGGATAATTATGGGTTTACATGTGGTGGTGAGAAATTGCTTAATGGTTAAGTTTTTAATCATGGACCAATCAAGTGGTGACACGTGGTAAATTTTAATTCTTTTATAATTCCCTTTAACAACCGGCACACACTCCTCCCAAATCACTCCCTCTTGGCTGGCCAAAGCAAAGAACAGAGAGAAAAGAATAGAAACAAAACCTAGAGAGGAAAATTCAAGAAAACTTTGTGAAATTTCAAAGAACAAAGCAATCAAAGATAAGATTTTTCAATTTTAGCTTAAGATCTACCTTTCCCAAGCTCTCTTTTTCATTTTCCATAGTTTAAACTCAAGATTTCATGATGGAAAGTTTGTTGGCTAAACCTAGGGGGAGAGGTTTTGATCACGAGTTTTGTTAGATTTCATGCTATATGCGCGTTTTTAGTTGTTTTGTGATACTCGGTGTGAAAAACAAGCATGAAAACCACATGTTCTTCATCAAACCCTCCTTGACCGAATTTACTAAAGGACACATTGATGATGAATCTTGTTATAGCTCATGTTATTTAGCTTGTATTTGATGAATTGTGGTGCCGGATATTGAAAAAGGTTATGGAAATGTATGGTTCCTTTAGTAAACGATTTGAACAATAATGAGAAAATCATAGTAAATGGACTTGGATTTGATTCCTAATGATATAGATGGATTTATTGGACTGTGTTGACACTAATTAGCAAGTTAGTCCGAAATCGAAATGAATTTCGGTTACAATGAATTAAGTTACAATCAAGCTTATTGAGGTACTTTGGTGTATTTGGAATATTGGAAGTGTAATGAATATATTTGAAGTTGAATTTGGTGTTTTGGTTAATTCAACAGTGTATAGTTCGAGTTAGGTCGAATACAAGTTCAGTTCGATCATAATTGAACCCACGTAGAACACCATCTTTAAGTGATTATTCAAACAATTCTCATTCCATTTCATGCATTCATATAAAGCCTGAAATAGTCTTATGACGGTTTGACATAAATATATTGAATTACGTGTCGTGTATTATGTATAGGTGGTAAGCCCTCTGATAAGGGTAAAGTTATTATACCCGAGGACTAAGAATAGGAGTACTTCTACCACTCCAAACTCCTGTTATTGTGAGTAACGGACTTTCATCTTAACTATCTAAATTTGTTTCTACTCGTTTTTATGTTTTAAAGAATAATGAGTTTAAATGGTAAATTATTATGTTTTAAAATTGAAGTGTTGGTTAAATGAAATGAGTTTTATAACTTGATTTGAAATTGAATACTGGTTTTGGAAATTGAGTAAGTGGAGATTGTATACTTGTGTTATATATATGTTTTGACATACGGTTTGAATTGATGGCTTATGATAATGTGATGGCAAGCATGGCTGGATTTGTGTTTGTGTGGAATATATGAACTGTTTTGCTTTGCCTTGATAGGCTGGTAATATCATATTAGCCATGTCATATTGTCGAAATTTTTATTGATTTGGTGGGATAATTGATTAGCTTACTGTAGTGGGCGGGTTTCCATGGACCAGCCTATTAGAGGGGCATTGTAAACCTCGTTATATTTTACCTTAGTATGAGAGGCGCGGAGGGTATCTCCTAAGTTAAAGTTTAGAGTTCACTTTACACCGAACCACCACGTGAGGGTGAAACTCAGCCAACGCCAAGGAATGGTTACTCTTTGAAATGTAAAAAAATGAGTTTTATACTCATATGTTATTTTAACAGCCTTGGCGACTCAGTGGGATGCCTTGGCACAAGGTGTCACCGAGTGCAAGTTTTTGGCACGAGCCAAGTTTTTATGAGAATCATAAGCCTTGTTGATTTTTTTGAAATAAAATTGATTTATATGAAATGAAATGAGATTCGATGTTATGTATCATATTATGATGAGATATTTTAAATTGTCTCCATTTATTGGGCTTTAGATGTTTTAGATGAAATTTGTTTACTCACTGGGTTTATAAAAACTCACCCCTTCTTTTCACCCATTTCAAGCTTAGGGCAATCTGTAGACCGCTGGTTATGACAAGGGTTTGCTTTTGAATTTGCACCCTTAGAAATCGTAGGTCTATAGTCTTGTTTATTTTGTTATTTTGGGGGCCCACATGTCGTTGTAGAATATTTTTGTATACCTGGTTTAGTGTGCTATTATATATATGAATTTATCTTACTTTTACGCTAAAAAAATTATTTACGTAGAATTCTATAAATATTGTTTTATAAGAAAATGAAATATTTTATTTAATTTGAATAGCTATAATTTCACTTTAAATTGATGAATTAGACAACGAAACGTATTTTTAGACGTGAAATGGATGCTTATTACTCATATATCATATTTTTACTAGGGTTCGAAAATTTTAGGTAAAATGACCAAAATACCCCTGTGTAGTAAAAATTACTTTTTGATTGTTCTTGATTTGAAATTGGTCTATATTGCTTGAAAACATGGTATTTAATAACTGTTGCTGACAGGGGAGAAGTAAAACTAATGCGAAAGCCTTGCGAGGTTTCGGTTGGCATTCCGGGTAATGAATGTCCATCGAGACATCGTGGCGGTTGTCACGAGCTCGATGAGAATTTCAGATCGTGACAATTAAAGTGGTATCAAAGCCTTTGGTTTTAAGGTTATTTTAAAAACTACAGTGTCAGTGTGACCCCAAGTTAGGTTAGATTAAGTCGAATGCATACATCTGCATATAGAACTTGAAGTTGTCTAAACTCGTTCTGGTTCTTCTTATAAATTATTATTCCTCATCGAAGTGGACTTCCACCTCTCGCTAGATCAGTTGAGAGAGGAAGAGGCACGAGTTCAACCCAGTGCAATGACAGGTACCATGTTTGTATTTGACAGAGATGCTTATGTCTTAATTGATTCTGATTCTGATAGATCTTATATGAGCACGACATTCGCATCCTTTTCTGATAGAAACTTGTCACTTTTAGAGGAGGAAATTGTAGTTCATACCCCTCTAGGAGAGCAGTTGGTTAGAAACACTTATTATAGAGACTGTGGAATAAGAGTTGATGAGGAAGAATTCAGGGTTGACTTAATTTCCCTAGAAATTTGAGATTTTGATTTGATATTGGGTATGGATTGGTTGACAGCACATCGGATGAATGTAAATTGTTCAGGCAGGAAGTTGTACTTCAGAGTTCTGAAGGAGTAGAAGTTGTATTTGCAGGGGAACGTCGAGTATTACCATCCTGTGTAATCTCGACTATCAAAGCTTTGAAACTAGTGCAGAAAGGGTATCCGACTTATTTAGCACATGTGATTGATACATCAAAGGGGGAACCTAAGTTAGAGGATGTCTCAATAGTAAATGAGTTCTCTGATGTGTTTTCGGATGAATTACCAGGACTACCTCCTGATCGAGAACTCGAATTCTCTATTGATCTACTCTAAGGATGGGGTTGAATTTTGCTATGCTTAATGTGGAGCCAAAGGGTTAAAGGACTAGATATGGATTTAGTAGTTTGAAATTAAATGACTTGAAAATGTTGATTCTAGTCTAAATGCCATATGGAGATTTATATTGGAGCTTGATATACAAATTATTGTAAGGATCAATTTAAAAGTCTACTTGGATTAGTATGCAAACTATGGTGCAAATGATTAGTCTTAAATTTGATTTCTTCAAAGGTAACGGATTTAGAAAATGTTGATTTTTGGATATGCTCTAAGAGGAAGTTTCTGCATCCTAAGCTTACGAAACTTTGATCTTATGACCGTAAAGGCGAGATGCAATAATTAAGTAAATTATTCATTTTATAAATGTAATTGGTTAAAAACTGAAGAGTAAAGTCAAGATCTCGACGATAAGTGACATACAATTTGAGATATGTCGAAATCGAGGACAGTAAAAAGGGATTCTTACCCCGTGGTAATGGATGTTGACAAGTGTTAAAGAATGAGATGAATATGAAAATATTGGCTTTGTCTATTATTTGTGATAAGCACAAGAGAATATAATGGTTATGGAAATTGCGATGTAAGCTTGGAGGAAAACCAAACAGTTACGGTGATTAATATAGTAACCTTAAATTTAGACGAATAGCGTTGATTAAGTAAACTTTAGCAGCCGCCGTGCTAGGAACACCTCATATCTAAGACATAGGAATAAGAGGTGAAAGATGGGAAGTTGAACTTACGAGTTGAATTAAGGTAATTGGACTTGATCTGAAGCTTCGTTAGTTGGAGTTTTAAGGTTTTGGAAGGTGTTGATATGAATGAATTGGAAAGTTTCTATGTTGACTTATATATTGGCAATGTATAAGAGTTTTGAAACGAATAGAGTGAACTGCAAGTGTCAAGAATAATGGTTAGTAGTACTTTAAAATATTTTATATACATGATAAGGAAATGTGGAACTTGGAATTGTCAAGGAGCTTAATGGTTAAAGCATAAGTTATGAGGTCGCTCGATGTGAGATTGAAATTAGATATTGGCGATGATGTCGAGGGATACCTAAGTAAAATCTATATTAAGTTTGTAAATATCAGAGTTGATTGTGCAAACGCTAAAGAGAATGTATGGGTATATTGGTGTAAAGGTATAGTACAAGATAATTGAAGGTAATCTTGATAATAAAGTTGGCTAATAAAAATTTCCTAACGTGGGAAACTAGTATTCAAAATATAAGAAGTGCACACGACTTCAATGAATTTAAATCTTAAGTGACTAACTAATATGGAAATGAATAAGGACATATTGATGGAAGTATACAAGGTAAATGAGAAACGAAGATGACTTTTAGGAATTGTGATATTGCATAAGATGCAAGGATGAATCAAAGAAAACATCTGAAGGATCAGTAAGATCGTAAAGCATATGTGAATACCGGATTGTGATTGGATGGAAATGATATCTAATGATTGAAATGTGGTTAATGACATTGTGATGCAAGGATGCATGGTATAATGGAGCTTATACATAGGATTGGAAATGATAAGAAAAGAGTATAAGCATGCAAATTATGTGAAGTTATGCATAGGCACAATGACAATATGTATGGATTACATAAGAAACAATTTATGGTGGGATGTAAATTAAATGGTAACTCAAATATCCAAAAAGGTAATTTGGAGTTGATTATACCCTAATATTCATGGATTAAACTTGACCTATGGGAATAAAATAGAAAAGTAAAAAGGGGAAACATGTGCTATGAGAATATGATATTGAACCTTAGTTATGGATAAGAATGAATAGAGGGAATTTAATTCGAACGTAATTGACGAGGGTCCTTATCGATAGTGATGGATGATGGCACTTAAATGTAAATGGACATACATATATACATATATTTATATATATGGAGATGATTATGTGATCAACTAAAGTGAAGAATTATTCTTAGTAATTTGAGTTTTGAATTCGACGTGTTTAATGAGTTGTATAGTTGATACAATGATGAAAGTTACTGGTGGCCAGGTATGAAACGAGACATAGTCGAGTTTGCGACGAAATGTCTCACATGCCAACAGAGCAAGGCGAAACATCAGAAACCATTGGGTACTCTTCAGCTTCTACCTATTCCTGTGTGGAAGTGGAACACGTGACTATGGACTTTGTATTGGATTTACCACGGACGCAGAGTGGGAAGGATGATATTTGGGTGATTGTGGGTATATTGACTAAGTCTGCCCATTTCTTGGCTATTGATAGCACGTATTCCATTGAGAAACTAGCTAAGTTTTATGTAGATGCGATAGTGAGATACATTGGACCCATTTCGTATCATTGAAAGGATTGGACCAGTGACAATCTAGAATAGAATTACTCCCGAAGTTAGATTAGATTCACAATGTCTTCCACACCTCAATGCTGAAGAAGTATGTACTTGATCCCTCTCATATCCTCGAGGCACCTCCGATTGAGTTGCAGGAAAATTTGAAGTTCGAGGTGCAACCTGTACATATTCTAGACAGAAAGGATCGAGTGTTGAGGAATAAGATAATTCCAATGGTTGAGGTGTTGTGGAAAAATGCTCGGATGGAGGAGATGACGTGGGAAATTGAGTACTAGATGAGAAACCAATATCCGCATCTTTTCTCCGAGTCCGGTAAGTGAAATTTTAAGGTCAAAATTTTATTTTAAGGGGGGTAGTGCTATCCAGCCCTACTTTATGATATACTTGTTATGTCATTCATGTGCTTGATAGAATGTTTGCATAAGTGAATGTATCGAAAAATCATTAAAAGTCGGTATTGTTAGAGTTAGGTTGAATACAAGTTCAGTCCGATCATAATTGAATTGGATGTTTTGGTTAATTCAATAGTGTATAGTTAGAGTTAGGTTGAATACAAGTTCAGTCCAATCATAATTGAACCCACGTAGAATACCGTCTTTAAGTGATTATTTGAACAATTCTCATTCCATTTCATGCATTCATATAGAGCCTGAAATAGTCTTATGACGGTTTGACATAAATATATTGAATTACATGTCGTGTATTATGTATAGATGGTGAGCTCTCTGATAAGGGTAAAGATATCGTACCCGAGGACCAAGAATAGGAGTACTCCTAACACTCCAAACTTCTGCTATTGTGAGTAACAAACTTTCATCTTAACTATCTAAAGTTGTTTCTACTCGTTTTTATGTTTTAAAGAATAATGAGTTTAAATGGTAAATTATTATGTTTTAAAATTGAAGTGTTGGTTAAATGAAATGAGTTTTATAACTTATTTTGAAATTGAATACTGGTTTTGGAAATTGAGTAAGTGGAGATTGTATACTTGTGTTATATATATGTTTTGACATATGGTTTGAATCGATGGCTTATGACAATGTGATGGCAAGCATGGCTGAATTTTTGTTTGTGTGGAATATATGAACTATTTTGTTTTGCCTTGTCAGGCTGGTAATATCATATTAGCCGTGTCATATTGCCGAATTTTTTATTGATTCGGTGGGATAATTGATTAGCTTACTGTAGTGGGCGGGTTTTCGTGGACCAGCCTATTAAAGGGGCATGGTAAACCCTGTTATATTTTACCTTAGTATGAGAGGCACATAGGGTATCTCCTAAGGTAAAGTTTAGAGTTCACTTCATGCAGAACCACCACGTGAGGGTGAAACTCAGCCAATGCCAAGGAATGGCTGTGCTTTGAAATGTAAAAAAATGAGTTTTATACTCATATGTTATTTTAACAGCCTTGGCAGACTTGGTGGGATACCTTGGCGCAAGGTGTCATCGAGTGCAAGTTTTTGGCACGAGCCAAGTTTTTACAAGAATCATAAGCCTTATTGATTTTTATGAAATAAAATTGATTTATATGAAATGAAATGAGATTCGATGTTATGAATCATTTTATGATGAGATATTTTAAATTGTCTCAATTTACTCTGCTTTAGATGTTTTAGATGAAATTTGCTTACTCACTGGGTTTATAAAAATTCACCCCTTCTTTTCACCCATTTCAGGCTTAGGGCAGTCTGTAGACCGCTAATTATGTCGAGGGTTTACTTTTGGATTTGCACCTTTAGAAATCGCAGGTCTATAGTCTTGTTTATTTTGTTATTTTAGGGGCCCAAATGTCATTGTAAGATGTTTTTGTATACTTGGTTTAGTGTGCTATTATATATATGAATTTATTTTGCTTTTACGCTACAAAAATTATTTACGTAGAGTTCTATAAATATTGTTTTATAAGAAAATAGAATATTTTATTTAATATTTTTATTTAATTTGAATAGCTATAATTTCACTTTAAATTGATTAATTAGACAACAAAACTTATTTTTAGACATGAAATGGATGTTTATTACTCGCATATCATATTTTTACCAAGGTTCGAAAATTTTAGGTAAAATGACCAAAATACCCCTGTGTAGTAGAAATTACTTTTTGATTGTTTTTTATTTGAAATTGGTCTATGTTTATTTAAAACATGGTATTTAATAACTATTGCTCACAGGGGAGAAGTAAAACTGATGCGAAAGCCTTGCAAGGTTTCGGTTGGCATTCCGGATAATTAATGTCAATCAAGACATTGCGACGGTTGTGACGGGCTCGATGGGAATTCTGAGTCGTGACAATTTGCCATTATACTATCCTTTTGATACGTATTCTTGCGTGAGTAGAATTTTAACTAACACTCTCACCTTTCTAGTACTAAACTTCTTTATCAAATTTTTCAAAGGTTTTGAGTTGGTGATTCACTATAATCCACTTTTATATTGGTTATACCTCGAAGCAAAATGTAAAAGGGTTTTGCCTAATCTTTTAAAAGGCTTTATCTTTTGTAAAGGTTGTGCTTGAACTTGAAAAAGGTAGTGCCTTGATAAAGGCTACGCCTGATGTTGCAAAAGGCATGTTGTAGAGGTTACGCCTGATCTTGCAAAGGCCATGTTGTAAATGCTACACCTGATCCTGTTGAAAAGGTAAGTTGATAGTGGATTTAAACTCCTTATGTTATCAAAGAAGAGTACGTAGGTATTGGAAGGCCAAACCTTTGTAAAAATCCTACTGGGTACTTTTTATTTTTATGTTCTGTACTCATTCAGCTTATACTTTGTTTTGCTATTTCATTCTTTCATATTTTAGTTTTATCTTCAAAGATTTTTTACAAAGGGGGAATTTTTATTTAACAACCAATTCACCCCCTACTTGGTAGTTTTACTTTAAGCTTATCTTTCTAATAATTGGCATCAGAGTAGGTTCTCAAGTCTTTGCAAGTTTAACCACCCTTGAGAGATCTTGAACAAAAAGCTTAAAGTAACAACCACGGCATCCTCGAGTTTCATTGGTGTAGGACAATCCATGATGCGGCCTCCTTGTTCAAAAGGGAGAATTACCCATTTTGAAGAAAAAGGTTTGAGAACTTCATACAATTTATTGATTTTGATCTTTGCGATATCACTATTGATGAGTGATGAGAAACATCTAAAAACAAGAGTTAAACGGGACGATAAGGATAAAAAGTTGATAAAAATGAATCACAAAGCTATAACAGCTATTTTGTGTGCTTTTAGTGAAGATGAATTCAATAGGGTAGCTATGTAATCTATAACAAAAGAGATTTAGAATACTTTAGAAAACTATTATGAGTGCACTAGTGAAGAAAAGGAATCTAAAATTAGTATGCTAATACTTGACTATGAGCTATTTAAAATAAAATATGAGGAATCTATTAAAGAGATGTTTGAGAGGTTCACCAAAATTATTGAAAGATTAAAAGCTTTAGGAAGATAATTTCTTAATCTTAGTTGGTGAAGAAAATCCACTACCTACCCAAGTCATGGAGACCTAAGGTCACTTCCATTGAAAATGCAAAAAACCTAAATGTACTGAAGCTTGATGAGTACTTAGTGTCTTTGCATATTTATGAAATGACTTTTAGGCATGAGAAAGAAAGAGATGAGGCAATTAGTGGAGAAGCAAAGAGAAAAAGCATTGCTCTCAAGGCATTTGAGGAAGAAAATGAAAATAACCTTGAATATGATAATGAAGATGTAGGTGATGAAGAGATATAACTCTTGACTAGAAAGTTCAATAGATTTTTAAGGAGTAAACAAGGAAGCAGAAAGCCTTCCAGAAAAGAAGAACAGACAAAAAATCTGACAAGGGATATTCCAAAGATTGATCATGAAAAGGGTCATATTATTTGTTACAAATGTAAGAAACCTGATCACTGATAATTCTATTTTATAGAATTATTTTAATCCAATTTTGTTATGAAATATTAGCTAAGTCTTAAATTTTCAATTATAATTTACTTATTTTTTGTTCTTTTAATAATTAGTTTATTTTTAAGTGAGTCATTTTAATTTTATGTTATTTCTTTTAATTTGATTATTATTTATTACTTTTTATATTTTTCATAGGAACTAAAGGAATTGGGCTTAATTTTCGAAAGTAAGGAGTTGAAAGACCTAGAAGTCTGTTTGCATATGCTTTAGTGTTTTGGCCATCACTCGGGCTACATAACTCTAAATTATACGATTCTTAGACCATTGGAAAGCTAAGAGATATAACTTCAACTTTTATGTAGATCACTTTACCTTGTTCTGCATTGAAGATAGAGAAAATTGCATTGGAAAATGGCTTGACGTACTATGTCGGGAATAGAAATTTGTAAAGACTGACAATTGATTTTTTGGGCCTTTCATTACACTTTAAAGCCCAATTAAACCATTGGTCAACTTAAGGAAGTATAGGTTAAGTTTATTAGTATAAATAGGATATTTTTAAGAACATTAAGGTAGAAAACTTTTGAGAGATTCAAGAAGCTAGAAGTTGAGGCTGAAATTTGGAGATCAAGGCAGCAAATATTGTTTTGTTTTCTTCCTTGGCTTTTATTTTTCTTGTTACTTTCAATGGTTGAAATTATTATAATATTATTTGTTTTTGCAATTATGAGTAGCTAATTTTCTTTTTCTAAGATTGCAATTAAACTCACATGCAATCTAAAATTTGAATCTCTTTCTTACTTATCGTCAATGGGAATTGAATTGTTTATTCCAATTTGTTCTTAATGCTTTTAATTGCTTGGCCACCAATTAATGATTTAGGAACCTAAACAAACTTAGGAGAGGGAGTTTAGAATAGACTAAAATTGGGATAGCATATGATCATATTAATTGATTTACGTATGGGATAGGGATATACCTATAGGCCATATGTAGCCAGATTAGAGCTTGAACTTAATGAGTCTGTTTTAATTTCAATTCACATAGGGATATAGTGTTTTGGTTAGAATATATATTTTTATAAGATGAGTCGAGAGACCCTTATAAATAATTTAGGACTCTAGATTAGCAATTCTACCCATTGAAATAAGTTAAGGAAGAGAGGTAAGATTTAGATGAAGTGTGAGGGATATTGTAATTTTAGGCTTGTTTCATTTGATATTTACTCAAGTTATTATTTTGATTTTTCTTGTGGTTTCAATTTTAGTTAATTAGTTTTAGTTAATCAATTAATTTTGAGTGTTTGGATAAGATTAATTTGTTTCAATTTTAGTACTTAGTAAAACTTTATATAAATTTTCTATGGGATCGAAGCTCTGCTTGCTAATATACTATCTATTTGATACGTATACTTGCATAGTAAAATTTTAACTGACAAGTTTTTTTATGCCGTTGCCGGGGAATTATTCCTAAATTTTTTATTAATATTAATACCAAGCAATTTAGTCTTACTGCAAATTTTATTTTTCTTGTTTTAATATTAGATCTTGTTTGCTTGCAAATATCTTTGGTCATTGTATGCAAAGAAGAAACAACTTGAATCTTGTTTCTTTTGACCTTGAGATAGAAAGAACTTTCAAAAGACATCGAAGGGAGAATTTGCAAGTAGTAGCTTTAAATGAAACCAAGGCTGAGGATAACAATAACAATGGCAATAATGCCATTAATCTGGTTCCCGAAACAAATAGTGCACTACGGGATTATGTTGTTCCTCTTTTGCAAGGTTTACACCAAAGCATTAGGAGACCTTCCATCAATGTTAATAATTTCAAAATTAAACCATCTTACAATTAGATGATTTAGTCTTCAGTCCAGTTTGGTGGGTTACCCAGTGATGATCCTAATTCTCATTTGGTAAATTTCCTGGAAATCTGCAATACCTTTAAATACAATGGAGTAACTGATGATGCTACTAGATTAAGATTGTTTTCGTTTTCTCTGAGGGATAAAGCAAAGAACTGGCTTAATTCACTGCCTAATGGGTCTATCACTACATGGGAAGACTTGGCACAAAAGTTTCTAGAAAAAGTTTTTCTACCTGCCAAGGCTGCAAAGATGATGAACGATATCACCTCATTCATACAATTTGATGGTGAGTCCTTGTATGAAGCTGGGGAGAGGTTTAAAGAACTATTGAGAAGATGTCCACATCATTGGATTCCTGATTGGTTGCAAGTTCAAACATTCTACAATGGGTTGGTTGGGTCAATAAAACCACAATTGATGCTATTACTGGTGGGGCATTAATGAGTAAAAATGCTGTAGATGTTTATAATTTGTTGGAAGAGATGGCCTCAAATAATTATCAATGGCCTTCAAAAAAGTCGAGTCCGAGAAAAGCTATTAGAGCTTATGAAATTGATGCTCTTGGCAACTTAACTTCTCAAGTAGTTACGCAAGTGGTTGCACTATCCAAGAAGTTTGACACACTGAGAGTTCATGCAGTTTAAAATTCGTTTGTAGTTTGTGAGATGTGTGGAGATGGCCATTCAAATGATTAATGTCCATACAATTCTAAATCAGCCTAGTTTGTGGGGAACTTCAAGAAACAGCAGAATAACCCATACTCTAATACTTATAATTTTGGTTGGAGAAACCATCCCAACTTTTCATGGAATAACAATGCAGGGCCTTCCAATCCAAAACCCAACATGCCTCTTGGTTTTCAACAAGCTAGACCACTAATTCTTGAAACGAAGTCTAACGTGGAAGAACTTTTCTTGTAATATATATCAAAGAATGATGCTATAATTCAAAGCTATGGAGCATCCTTGAGAAATCTTGAGACCCAAGTGGGACAGCTTGCAAATTCCATCAACAATAGACCTCGAGGTTCCTTACATAGTGACACACAGATCAATCTTAAAGGTAAAGAACAATGCCAAGCAATCACTTTAAGAAGTAGAAAAAAGATTGAAAGGGTGAATGAAAAAGTAGTTAAACCAGAACATTAAGATGTTGATAAGGATGGAATGTACGAGAAAAAGAGTGGAGTCAAACAGAAAGAAGATATCAAGGCTGAAAATCAAGGAACTTCTCAAGTCATCCATCCTCCGCCACCTTTTCCCCAAAGGCTCCAAAAGCAAAAGCTTGAAAAGCAATTTCAGAAGTTCCTCAATGTCTTCAAGAAATTACACATAAATATTCCTTTTGCTGAAGCTTTGAAACGAATGCCCATCTATATCAAGTTCTTGAAAGACATCCTCTCCAAAAAGAGAAAGCTAGGTGAGTTTGAAACTGTCTCCCTTACAAAAGAGTGTAGTGTAATTCTCCAAAATAAATTAACACCAAACTCAAATATCCAAGTGGTTTCACAATCCCTTGCACTATTGGTAATTTATTTTTTGCAAAAGCTTTGAGTGATTTAGGTGCAAGTATCAATTTAATGCCTTGGTCAATTTTTGAGAAACTTGGTTTGGGGGAATGCAAACCCACTTCTGTTACTTTGCAATTGGCTGATCGTTCTTATGTGTACCCAAGGAGAATTATTGAAGATGTTCTTGTCAAGGTAGATAAATTTATTTTTCTAGTTGATTTTATAATTCTTGACATGGAAGAAGATAGGCAAATTTCAATCATCCTTGGGAGGCCAATCTTAGCAACTGCTAGAACTTTGATTGATGTTGAAAAAGGTGAGCTCACTTTGAGAGTTCAAGACCAACAAGTAACATTTAATATTTTCAAAGCTTTAAAATTGCCTATAACATCTGAAGACTGCTTTTCTGTAAGTGTGGTAAATAACTTTACATATGATGTTTTCTTAAAAGAAAATCCCAATGATCCTCTTAAAGTATGTTTAATTGCTAACTCTGATAGAGATGATGATGAATTTATTGAATATTCAAATTTGTTAAATGCTCACTCCAGACTTAGAACTAATCATCAATTTAAGTCTTTAAATGTTTCAACTTCTTTGATTCCAACTTTTAAGCCCACCATTGAGGCACTACCTACTTTGGAACTCAAACCTCTACCTGCACACTTGAGGTATGCTTTTCTTGGAAAACCTTCTACTCTTCCAGTTATTATTTCTACTGCTCTTACTAACATGCAAAAGGAAAAGTTATTGAGAATACTTAGGGAATTCAAAAAAGCAATAGGGTGGACCATAGATGATATTAAAGGAATTAGCCCTTCTGTTTGCATGCACAAAATTCTTTGTGAGAAAAATCACAAAGCTACAATTGAACGACAAAGAAGATTGATTCCCATCATAAAAGAAGTAGTCAAGAAGGAAGTCATCAAGTGGTTGGATGCTAGAATAATTTATCCTATCTCTAATAGCTCATGGGTAAGTTCAGTTCAATGTGTTCCTAAGAAAGGAGGAATGACTGTGGTTGCCAATGGCGATAATGAGCTCATTCCAACAAGAACTATGACTAGATGGAGAGTGTGCATGGACTACCGCAAGCTCAACAAGGCTACAAGGAAAGATCACTTCCCTCTTCCATTCATTGATCAAATGTTGGATTGCTTGGGCTGGTAAGGAATATTATTGCTTTCTAAATGGATATTCTGGTTATAACCAAATTGCTATTGCTCTTGAAGATCAAGAAAAGACAACATTTACATGTCCTTATGGCACCTTTGCTTTTAGAAGAATGCCATTTGGATTATGTAATGCACCTGCCACCTTTCAAAGATGTTTGATGGTCATATTCACAAACATGGTGGAGAAATGTTTGGTGGTATTTATGGATGATTTTTCTTTCTTTGAAAATAATTTTGATGATTGTCTCTTAAATCTTGTTAGGGTACTTAAGAGATGTGAAGAAACAAATTTGGTGCTCAATTAAGAGAAATGGCACATCATGGTGCGAGAAGGTATTGTTCTTGGGCACAAGATCTCTAGTAACGACATTGAGATAGATAAAGCAAAAATTGAAACAATTGGGAAATTACCACCTCCGATAAATGTCAAAGGTATTAAAAGTTTTCTTGGTCATGCTGGTTTTTATAAAAGATTTATTAAAGACTTTTCAAAAATTTCTAAACCACTTTGCAATTTATTATAAAAAGATGTGCCATTTAAGTTTGATAATAAATGTTTTGTTACTTTTGATGAATTGAAGAAAAGATTAATATCTGCACCTATCATAATTAGTCTGATTGGACTCTCTTTTTTGAACTAACGTGTGATGCAAGTGATTATATGGTGGGAGCTGTTTTGGGACAAAGGAAGGATAAAATCATCCATTCCATCTATTATGCTAGCAAGACTTTGAATGAGGCCTAGAAAAATTATACCACAACAGAAAAGGAGCTCTTGGCTATAATGTTTGCTTTTGACAAATTTCGCTCCTATCTAATGGGGACGAAGGTGATAATGTATAGTAACCATTTAGCTATCAAATATTTGATTGCGAAAAAGGATGTTAAACCAAGATTGATAAGGTGTATTCTCTTGCTACAAGAGTTTGATCTAGAGATTCATGACAGAAAAGGAACATAAAATCAAGTGGCAGACCACCTCTCAAGATTGGAGAGTGAAGATCATGGTAAGGATTCAACCTTAATCAAGGAGACTTTTCCTGATGAACAAATCCTTCAAGTTGGTAAGAAATCACTTCCTTGGTATGCGGATTTCGTGAATTATTTGGTAAGCAATATTATTACCTCTTTTTTAAATTTTCATTAGAAAAAGAAATTTTTGCATGATGTTAAATTTTATTTTTGGGATGAGCCTTACTTGTTCAAGCAGTGTAAGTATCAAATCTTCAGAAAATGTGTCCCGAAAGAAGAAATTCAAAATGTGCTTCATCATTGCCATTCTTCAGATTATGGAGTACACTTTGGAGGAACAATGATTGCTGCTAAAGTCCTCCAATCACGTTTGTATTGGCCTACATTATTTAAGGATGCTCATAATTTTTGTTTTGCATTGTGACGGGTGCCAAAGAGTGGGTAATATCTCAAGGCGACATGAGATGCCTCTCAACAACATCTTTGAGATAGAAATTTTTGATGTATGGGGTATTGACTTCATGGGTCCATTCATATCTTCATACAACAACAAATACATCTTGCTTGCTGTGGATTATGTTTCCAAATGGGTTAAAGTGGCAGCCTTTCCTCATAATGATTTAAAGGTCATGATGAATTTCATCAAGAAGAATATTTTCACTTGATTTGGCACTCCAAGGGCAATTATTACTGATGAAGGGAGTCACTTTTGCAACAAATATTTTGATGCACTTCTGGCAGAATATGGAGTTAAACACAAGGTTGCAACTGCATACCATTCTCAAACTAGTGGCTAAGCGAAGATATCGAATAGAGAAATCAAGAGGATTTTGGAGAAAATTGTGTGTCCCACAAAAAAAGATTGGATGATGCTCTGTGGGCATATAGGATTGCTTACAAGACCCCTATTGGTATGTCTCCATATAAGTTGGTCTTTGCCAAAGCTTGTCACCTACTGGTGGAACTTGAACATAATGCTTATTGGGCTGTGAAGAAGTTAAATTTTGATTCACAAGCAACAGGTGAGCAAAGGTTGTTGCAATTAAATGAACTTGATGAATTTCGCCTGCAAGCTTATGAGAATGCCAAACCCTATAAAGAGAAAACAAAACAATGGCATGACAAGAAGATAGTGGAAACAAGCTTTGAGCTAGTACAATCAATGTTGCTCTATAATTCTCACTTGAAATTATTTTCGGGAAAGCTCAAATCAAGGTGGTCTAGTCCTTTCATTGTCAATGAAGTATTTCCACATGGAGCAATCGAAGTTAGAGGGACAGATGGTCGAAAATTTAAAGTTAATGGACAAAGATTGAAGCATTATTGGGGAGGCAAAATTAATAGTCAAAAGTCCTCAATATACTTGCTTGGCATGTTTTAGAGCCCAAGTCAATCCAGCCAAAGACTATAAATGAAGCACTTCTTGGGAGGCAACCTAAGCTCCTCAACCTTACTTATTTTCATTTTTATTTTATTTAATGCTTTTTTAATTTATTTCTTTTAGTCTAATTTTTTTTGTTTCCTTTTACAAGTAATTGGTTTCAAAAAAATCAAAAAGATCACAAAAATAAAAAAATCAAAAAAATAAAAAATTATGCTCCGTGACCCTCAAATTAAGAGCTACGGCCTAGAAAGACCAAAAACAACGAGCTAAAATTGAGAGCTGCAACGTTGAAAAAAAGGGTGCGACACAGAATGATTAAGCACCGCAGCATTCAATCCTGAGCATCAAGGTGCTCAAACCTGAAGCAGAGCCCTTCGAGTGGAAGAAAGTGAGAGCCGCTACCCTCACAAGTGAGGGCTGCGGCTCTACGTCGGGGCCCAGCCCCAACCCTCTAAAAACTCTTCTTTTCTCTCATTTTTTTTTCATTCTTTTTCTTCTCCAGCCACTAACCCCACTCCCCATCCTTCATTTTTCTTCAAATCTCTTGCTTCTCTCTTTCCTTTTCACTCCAAATTTCTGCATCTGGTTTATATTTAATTTTTTTTATTTTCACTTTGAAATCCTTCACTCATTTCACTCTTAAGGTAAGTACTCCTTCTTCTCCCTTTTAAACACTTGGTTTTCAATTATTTTGTGTAGAGAGAGGATGAGGTTGGTGTTACTAGTAAATTTTTTAATTTTTGCACCTTGAATGAGTCCATTGTGCATGTTTGTTAATGGGTTTTCCTACTTCCTTATGATTAATGCTTGGAGTGTAGAAAATTTTTATGCTTAGTGCCAATTTCCTGTTACCCATATAATGGATTCATGGACTTTTTGTTTGCTGCAAATATAATTGTTAAATGCTTTTTTAATGTGAGTAGATTATGGGTTTGTTTAATTTTTAATGCTTGGTTGGGCAAGTAAAAATAAATTCTGGAATTGTTGGTGCACAACATGCAATAATTGATAATTTTGGATGAGTGCATTGTCTTATAATTATTTTTCTTTCTTATTTTGGACTGTTGCATTGTGCAAATTATGATTATGAGAATGTTGTCTGAATGTTGTGATGAATAGAGAATTTATGATGCATTTTAAGGAGTGAGATGGTAATGGAATTCTTGAATTTGAATTGTTGAATTGGACAGGAATTAATTAAATCAGTGCCTGTGGATCTTTCATATTTTCATGGTAGTGCACGCAACACTACTTGCATACTTTTACTCTATATTTATTTTGATAATTGAATTTTTTTTTGTAGGAATGGCACCCAAGCGAACCAAACCAAGCTCTAGTGGCGCTTTTGATAGATTAAAGTTCATCTCTACTGATGACTCTACGCGATATCATACGTCATTGATCAACAAAGTGCCAATTCCTGAACGAAGGATAGATATCCCCATCTTGCCTTACAAAGAGATTCATGACATGCTTCAAGACAAACATTGGCAACTATTTAGCGACCAACCTAAAGCTGTAGTGGTGCTTGTAGTTTGGGAGTTTTATGCAAATGCAGTTGAGCATGTTGATGGTGTGGCATTTGTCCGTGGCAAACAAGTCTTTTTTCACAGCCAAGCTATCAACTCATTTTTTAGAACCCCTAATATTGAGAATGATGAATACAGGCAGTATTTGGGCAATTATCAGGATTGCAATGAGATTATATAGACGCTGTGTGTTGAGGGAGCCCAATGGAAGACATTGCATGGTGAGCTAGTTTCATTCAAACGAAGTGCCATGAAAAAGGAGCTAAAAGTTTAGTTACATTTTGTAGTAAAACGGTTACTCCCTTCCACTTATATCAGTGATGTCATGAGGGATCGTGCAGTGCTTATTTGTGCCATTTTCACACATAAATCCATTGATGTTGGTAGGGTTATCTCTCTCTCATGCCATTTTACATACTAGCAACACTAAACGAGATAGTATTGGTTTTCCTTCCTTGATCACTGCATTATGTGCTAGAGCTAGTGTGGAATGGAGCGATAAAGAGGAGCTGCAACAACCAAAAATTCCCATCACCATGGGCATTCTTAAACGATTAGAGGAATCTGTACCAGTTGCTGGTAGTTCTTCGCAAGCCCCACCCCCACCTTCCCAAGCGGCTCCCACTCGTAGTGTTGCTCAATGAATAGAGCGCATTGATCGTAGATTAGATCGTCACGAAAGGCAAAATCGAGCAATTAAACAAATGATAAAAGCTTATGCTGAACACATTGGATGGACATGACTACTTTTTCTTCGTTGCCTACGGATTCTTACTCTAAGGACAATTTTAGTGGTCACGATGCAGAGGACATGTGCAGCTTCGGAGTTAGGGAGTATTCTTGTCCTTTTTCTTTTATTTTCCTTTATAAAGTTGAGGACAATGTTTGTTCCAAGTTTGGGGGAGTGGTATAGAATTTTGTTGATTTATTTGTCTTGCATGTTTTATTTATTTTTTGCATGTTTTATTTGTGTTCAAAAAACAAAAAAGAATTTGAGATAGTTGCACCTCACTCATGATTGTCCCAATCCTAGGATGATATTTTAATTATCTTTTGATTCTTGGCTTTAGGGAAGCATATAGTTATAATTTAATTTTATGTGATATTCTTGTGTTAGCTTTATTTTAGAATGTGACTTTCAATAATTTGATCACTATACTTTTTTTACATAGAATTTTATGTGATTTAGAGAAAGTTTATGTTGATGAAAAAGTATAGTGAAGTCAAGAATTCTAAAATTTGTTTGATTCTCTCTCAAGGCAAAATTTGATATAACACTTAGGATAAGAAGTAATTTAGGCCATCTTTGGATCGTTTGAACCTTTTTAAGCTTACCTTGTTATATTTATCCTTAGTCAACCTTTTTGAACCTAATTTACCTTTTCTTTGTAATTACACAATTATGTTAGCCTTGACCTGTCTATTTAAATCCAGCAATTTGAACCTTTCACCTTCTAAGTATATTAATCTTTCTAGGGAATGATTTAAGCTTAAAGATAAATTGGGGAAGAAAGGTGAAAAAAAAAAAGCAATGGTTGTTAGCAAAATTACCCTTTGTTTATAATTGTCAAAAACAAGTTTGGGGGTTGAAAAAAATAAAATAAAATGTGCAGTACAAAGGAAAGTTTATTTCAAGTTTGGGGGTGCTATACAAAAAAAATTGAGCTCTTTCTATGTTTTAGATTGATTAAGTGCTTAGGATGAATTTGAGTCTAAATATATCCTTTATCATACCTTGACCCTAGCCTTACATTACAAGCTTGATAAAGACCTATTGATCCTTGAATAAGTGTTAATCTGCATTAGTGGAGAGAGATATAAAAAGTAAACTTATGGGATCCTAGTACTAATCTATGCTTATATTTGGCATAAACTAATCCGAATTGCATGGTACTCTTTGTAAGAAAGCATTCACACACACACACAAGAAGTCCATTCAAAAAATAAGTTTTCACTTGAATTGATGCATGAATTTAAATATTAGCTGTATGTTACCTTAAGTTGGAATTTGAGTTAATTTCTAAAGAAAAATTGGGAAATCATGATTTGGTACTTTTATCTATCGTTCTAGGATTTTTATGTTCAGTTTCCTTTTGTGATTTTCTTTTGCTCGATGACTAGCAAAATCTTAAGTTTAGGGGTGTGATAATTATATTTTATAGAATTATTTTAGTCCAATTTTATTGTGAAATATTAGCTAAGTCCTAAATTTTCAATTATAATTTACTTATTTTTATAATTAGTTTATTTTTAAGTGATTCATTTTAATTTTATGTTATTTCTTTTAATTTGGTTATTATTTATTAGTTTTTATATTTTTCATAGGAACTAAAGGAATTTGGGTTAATTTTGGAAAGTAAGGAGTTGAAAGACCCAAAAGTCTATTTGCATATGCTTTAGTGTTTTGGCCATAACTCGCGCTATAGAATTCCAAATGATACAATTCTTTGACCGTTGGAAAGCTAAGAGATAGAACTACAACTTTTATGAAGATTAATTTACCCAGTTATGCCTGGTAAATAGACAAAATCGTATTAGAAAATAGCTACATGTACTATACCGGGAATGGAAATTTACAAAGACTGATAATTGATTTTTTGGGCCTCTCATTACACTTTTAAGCCCAATTAAACCATAGGTCAACTTAGGGAAGTCTAAGTTAATTTTATTAGTATAAATGGGATATTTTTAAGAACATTAAGGTAGAAAACTTTTCAGAGATTCAAGAAGCTAGAAGTTGAGGCTGAAACTTGAATATCAAGGCGGCAAATATTGTTTTGTTTTCTTCCTTGGCTTTTATTTTTCTTGTTACTTTCAATGGTTGAAATTATTATAATGTTGTTTGTTTTTGCAATTATGAGTAGCTAATTTTCTTTTTCTAGGATTGCAATTGAACTCACATGTAATCTAAATTTTTAATCTCTTTCTTACTTATCGTCAATGGGAATTGAATTGTTTATTCCAATTTGTTTTTAATGCTTTTAATTGCTTGGCCACCAATTAAATTGATTTAGGAAACTAAGCAAACTTGGGAGAGAAAGTTTAAAGTAGACTAAAATTGGGATAGCATATGATCATATTAATTCATTTGCATATAAGATATAGGGATATTCCTATAGTCCATATGTAGCCAGATTAGAGCCTGAACTTACAATTCACATAGGGATATAGTGTTTTGGTTAAAATAGATATTTTCATAAGATGAGTCTAGAGACCCTTATAAATAATTTAGGACTCTAAGTTAGCAATTCAACCCATTGAAATAAGTTAAGGAAGAAAGGTAAGATTTAGATGAAGTGTGAGGGATATTGTAATCTTAGGCTTGTTTGATTTGATATTTACTCAAGTTATTATTTTGATTTTTCTTGTTGTTTTAAAATTTAGTTAATTAGTTTTAGTTAATCAATTAATTTTGGGTGTTTGGATAAGATTAATTTGTTCTAATTTTAGTACTTAGTAAAATTTTATATCAATTTTCTGTGGGATAGAAGCTCTACTTGCTAATATACTGTCTATTTGATACATATACTTGCGTAGTAGAATTTTAACTGACATCTACAATAAATATGAATGTCCAAAACTCAAAAAGAGTCATCAAAGAAACGCCAAAAGAAAAGTTATGGTAGTTGCATGGAGTGATAATAATGAATCCCAAGATGAGCAAAAAGAGGAAATTGCAAACTTGTGACATTGCTTCCTATTCTTATGATTATAATGATGATGCATATACCTTTAATGAGCTTCAAGATGTATATGGTGACTTGGCATTTGAATTTGAACATATGAATTTGATATACAAAAAGGTCATCTCTAAGCTTAAGGTAGAAAATGATTGCATGATTAACATTAAGTTTAAATTGAAAAATAAAGTAAGCATTTTAGAGAATGAAGTGAATGCCTTGAAGAAGAATAATGAGCAATTAATTGAATCATATTCTAAATCGAACATGAGCTCATAGAAACTTAATGAGATGTTTAAAACTCAAAAAGCATTCTTTGACAGAAATGGCTTAAGATATGATAGGACAAAGACAAAAACTTTCTTTGAAAAAGAAAATGAAAAGCATGGTGCATAACATGTTTGTGTTTGTTGTCATAAGAAGGGACATTTTATATAATTTTGTCCATTTAGAAAAACACCCCCCAAGGAAAGGATTGTAAAAAACTCGTAGGTTCCGAAAAGAACCAAACCTACATCAAGAAGAATTGTGGAAATTTTTGAGGTTCCAAGTAAAAAAACTTGGAAGAACTAACTCTCATGGACCCAAGAAAGTCTAGGTACCAAGATCAAAAATTGGTTCTATTTTACAGGAAAAATCAAGGCAAGAATGCATGGAATAGATAGTATAGTGGTGAGTATTGCCGCCTGTCACATGAGCAACCCGGGTTCAATCTTCGGCAACGGCGCCAAAAACTTGTCAGTTAAAATTCTACTATGCAAGTATATGTATTGAATAGATAGTATATAAGCAAGCAGAGCATCGATCACACAGAAAATTAATCTAAAATTTTACTAAGTACTAAAATTATAACAATTTAATCTTATCTAAACAATCAAAAAGAATTAATTAACTACAACTAATTAACCAAAATTCAAACTAAAAAAAAAAATCAAAGTAATAATAACTTGAGTAAAAATCAAACAAGCCTAGGATTATAATATCCCTCACACTTCATCTAAATCTTAACACTCTTCCTTAACATATTTCAATGGGTTGAATTGCTAACCTAGAGTCCTCAATTATTTATAATAGTCTCTTGACTTATCTTATAAAAATATCTATTTTAACAAAAACACTATATCTTTATGTGAATTGAAATTAAAACAAATTCATTAAATTCAAGCTCTAATCGAGCTGCATATGGCTTATAGGTATATCCTTATCCTATACGCAAATCAATTAATATGATCATATGCTATCCCAATTTTAGTCTACACCAAACTCCCTTTCTCAAGTTTGTTTAGGTTCGTAAATCAATTTAATTGCTAATCAGGCAATTAAAAGCATTAAGAACAAATTGGAATAAGCAATTCAAATCCCATTAAAGATAAGCAAAAAAGAGATTAAAAATTTAGATTACGTGTGTGTTCAATTGCAATCCTAGAAAAAAAAAATTAGCTACGCATAATTGTAATGACCAATAACATTATATAAAATTTAACCATTGAGAGTAACAAGAAAAATAAAAGTTAAGGAAGAAAACAAAACAAATATTTACAGCCTTGCTCTCCAAGTTTTAGCCTCAACTTTTAGCTTCTTGAATCTCCAAAAGTTGTCTCCCCTAATATCTCTTAAAAATATCCTATTTAACAAACTTAACCTATAAGTCCCTAAATTAACCTACCAATTCTAACTATTGTGCTAAAATAGTGTAATGAGGCCTAAACATCAATTATCAGTCTTAAAATTGCCATTCCCACAATAGTACACCTAGCCATTTTCCAACACGATTTTCTCTACCTTCAAGGCAAAACTAGGCAAAGTGATCTCCATGAAAGTTTAGCTCTGTCTTATAACTTTCCAATAGTTTAAGAATTATAATATTTGAAGTTTTGTAGCATTAGTTATAGTCAAAACACTGAAATATATGCAAGCAAACTTTTGAGTCTTTCAACATCGTTCTTTCCAAAATTAAGCTCAATTTCCTTAGTTCTTACAAAAATATAAAAATTAATAAATAATAACCAAATTAAAAGAAATAAATATAAAATTAAAATAACTTACTTAAAAATAAACTAATTATAAAAATAACAAAAAATAACTAAATTATAATTGAAAATTAAGAACTCAACTAATATTTAATAACAAAATTGGAATGAAATAAATCTATAAAATAGAATTATCAACTAAGCTTACTACAAAATCAAGTGATATCTACTCCATGAATAACTTACCTATAAAAGATGAATTGTTGATTGATTGCCTTCTAATTGGTTGGTTATTGTTGAAATAAGGATCAGTTTCATGAATTCATGATTTGAATAAGTGATGTTTTGATGATCTTGTTTGCATAATAGTGTCACGACCCAAATTCTGGGCCATGACCGGCTCATGGACCCAATGGACGTAGTCCATTAAGCCCAAGCAAGCCTATTAATCTGACATATTCATCATTCCATCATAAACTGCTAAGTCATATATCATAACTTACAATCGAAATAATATTGAACATTGCCCCTCATACTGGCATACCAAACAAATGTATATACACTGTCTACAACATGTATCTTAATAATTCACATTAGGTTCGTTTATACATAACAAAAGAAGACTCGATGTCCAGCGGAGAAACTTGATGAATGTACAGCTACTAAATGCCGAGACACCTACCAATAGTCGAGTCTACAAAGGTACGTCGACCTAGTTACCAGCTGCCTCGTAATATGAAAACATGAAGTTGAAAGCGGTGAGCATGAACTCAGTGAGTGAACAAGAAAGTGAAAAAGCATACCATAAGGAATGTTTAACGAAATCATGATGTATTCATTTTCTCAAAACAAAGCAATTATTTTGGCTCTTTTAAACCCCTCATGTAAACCCCACATGAGTAAATCACTTTACAAAGATCCATGCTCAACTATGGTACCAAAGAAATGGGAAATATGGCAAAGACCCACAAGTTAGCAAAATGGACAGAAAGTTTCTCGCTGTAGTGAAATTCATTCTCGTTGCAGTGAGAACCAGGTCTGGTGAAGGCCCTCAAACTTGAGAGTTTCTCGCTGCAACGAGTTTCAAAACATCAAGAAAAAAGTCTCATTTTCCCTTAAAACAAGCCATCTTGCTAAAATAACAATAACAACATGTAACACATATAAACTCCCAAATTTCAACAAATCAAATGCTCACACATTTGCATTTACAACCATATACCCATCATCATCATGCACACCATCCCATCATCATCATCATACACACCATCCCATTATCATTATTCCCAGCTCATGCGCACTCCCTACTCGCACATGGCTAGGTCATCATTGGGTTATGCGCATTCCCTACTCGCACATATCTGGGTCATCTTCGGCCCATGCGCACTCCCTACTCGCACATAGCCGAGTCAATGTCATTACACAATAATATATTCATATATATATATATATATATATATATA
>NC_030851.1:30048153-30052407 GCF_000208745.1 Theobroma cacao
ATCCAAGCTTGACACATGGCATGTTTCCATTGGTCCATGTGTAATACTTATCTATTAAGCAATCTCTCTCCACCATATAAAATGTTTCAATTATCCACAATGTAAAATGTTAATGGCTGAAATCCATGGGCATGACAAGTGTTAGGTGGTGTAAAATTCCAAAATTCTAACTTTGCCCCCGTAAACTAGTAAAATTATCGTTTTGCCCCTAGAACATGAAAATCATCAAAATTTTTATTTCCTTGTCATTTCACCCATATTTTCATCATTCATTTATGCTTTAGGCCTACTTAAGCCATAATATTGTTTAAAACTTAATTTTATGGGCTTATTGAGAAAATGACGAAATTACCCCTGATTAGGGTATCGCGTATATTTCTATCTACGAGTCTATAAAGGTCAAGGTCTCACAAATAGTTGCTACAAAAAAATTTGTATATCATTTCATACACATGCATCATTCAAAACCACCAACTATGTGCACTGAACTTGATTCTACTTAGAAGATTTATTGTATTTAATTTGGATCAAAAAATCTCTATTTTCAAGTTTACAAAGTTTAAGAATCGACTTCTAGTTTTTAAAAAATTGATTCTTCAAACACAAAATGTTTTCCAAAATACTTCAAGAATTCAAAGAATCGACATCTTAAATATCAAGAATCGATTCTCAAAAGAACTGCAAAAGTCTTTAAAAAACTAGGGCACAAAGAATCAATTCTTATCATTTAAGAATTGATCATTGCACCTTAATTCAAAAAATTATTTAAGCTTTAAACTTTCATTTATCAATCTTAAAGCTTTTCAAAAGTTGAAATTTCAAAATCTCATCTTTGAAGAAATTTTCTCTCTTCAAAAGTGGGTTTCTAAGAATCAAAAGACTAAAACTTTCTCCAAAAAGTTTTTCAATTTCAAATCTATATAAGTTGCAATTGACCCATTTATAAGTACAAGTCATCCAAGAATAAAATAGGTTATCTGCATGAAAGAATCAACACCCCCTATCAAAACATTGATTCTTTATTCCAAACCTTCAAAGAAAATGGCTTTAAAAAGGTCAAGAGAAGAAAAAGGAAAAGC
Organism: Theobroma cacao; assembly: GCF_000208745.1. Classification (NCBI taxonomy): domain Eukaryota; kingdom Viridiplantae; phylum Streptophyta; class Magnoliopsida; order Malvales; family Malvaceae; genus Theobroma; species Theobroma cacao. Next base: position 30,049,233 of record NC_030851.1, read on the forward strand.
TTCGGCAACACCTTCTAAAATAATGAGATTTGAGAAACCCGATCCATTCAACATTAATTTTACAAACAAAGGAGAAAGGAATATATTTGATAAGTACAACTCCAAAAGAAAGGTAATTCATGGAATAATCATAAACTTGAAATGGTTTGAGAAAGAATTTAAATTGTCGTATATTGAAAATTTGAGAAAAATGAGATGGTATGAATGTTTGTGTCTTTGAAGAGCAATCAATTAGAAATTAGTTCAAGTGTTTTATTCAAATGCAACGACTATATATCAAGGAGATAATGATGAAAACATCTAGGACCGCAATGATTCATTTGCTACATTGGTCAGTGAAAAGGAGATCATCATCACACCAACACTGTTCTAAAAATTATTGAAACCGAAACCCATCAAATGAGATTCTATCAGTGAGATAAATGAACAAAACAAAATCCTAGAAGATGAACTAAAAGCTAAATTCTTGATTAGTCTATTCACGTCAACAAAGAATCCAAAGAGCACAACAAGACTTATTGCAAATGACAAAATTTTGCATTTGATATCACATGAATGCTAATACCATTCAACCACAAGAGCAATATAGTGACAACTGAAGACATTTTGTTTATGCATCATATCATGAAATATACTTTAATAGATCTAGCATGGTTCATTTGCAAAGATATGGAATTAATAACTAGAGGAGGAAAAAACATTATACCTTATGAAACAGCTATCTCAGAGATTTTGGACAAGATGAAGGTTAATACCTCACTGGACATGCCAATAATGGCTAAGAAAGTTAACAATCTTGATCAAGGAGCAACTTGAAAACTTGGCATTGAATATGATGTTGTTAGGAATGAATGGATGAGGAAGAGCATTTAACTAAAAGATAAAGATAAAGGGAAAGAAACATAAGCCGGAGGTCAAAAAGAAAAATATTATAATACCTCGTACTTTGATATGGTGACTAATAAAGCTTATTGGATGCCAATTGAGGTTAATTATAATGTTTAGAAATGATGAAAGATGAAAGGAATAGTTTGGGATAAAATATTTCGCACACGAGGAAATAATAATAAAATAATAATATTTTTATCGAAAAAGAATTTGTGAGATAAAAAGTGATTCGGAAGTCAATTGAGGCATAATAAGGTATTTTGGGTACCAAGGAGACAAAAGGAGACAAGAGAAAATTTTTGAAATAAAATAATATTTTATTAATAAAATAATATTAAACTATTAATATTTTATTCAGTGTCAAAATTTTTCATGAAGAAGGAGTATATGGGCAACCTAAGTGGGGGAGAAGAAGAATGAGAAAAATTTCAGAGAAAAATGACGTTAATAGGGTCGCGTGTCTTTATTAAGTAAAGATAGCGCATGTAAATAAATATTTTAAATATTATGGGGACACTGCATTGGAGTACAAACTTCATACTTTGTTTGTACATATGTAGAAGAAGATAATAGAAGGAAATTGAAGTTAAATGAGTGTTGGGAGGACTAAATTAAAATGGAAAGAAACTTAAAGGGTAAAATGGTAATTTTGCATAAAGTTTGATCAAAGCTTCCAAAGGAAGCTTTGACTCCCATCCTTATCAGCCGAAAACAGTCCTTATCCTCCCAACAGGATATCTTCTTCTTCATTCTTGAAGCTTCCGATGCCATTCTCTCATTCTCCCATGGAAAGCTAATTTTCTTTGATTTTCTTTCCTTGTTTTCTTTTCATTTCTTTTCTCTTCTTGCTTCATTCTTCCCCTAACTTCTTGTGCACCAAAGTTACAACTTCTAGCCCCAATTTCCAGCACATATAAACTCTAGGAGAAGAAGAAAGAAAAATAGAGAAAGGAAGAAAAAAGCTTGGTTTTGGTGATTCAAGCAAGGAACGGTAAGAATTCTTGTTTTTGGCTTTAGTAGTCTTTGAAAATGAGTTAGTGACTTAGAGAAATCTCTTGTGGCAGCAAAGATTGGCTTGATTGGAGAAAAATTGATAACATGTAAGCCAATAAACCCATGGGTACATGAAGAACTCAAAGTGGAAAAGGAAAATGGTAAGCTTAACACTATGTTTTAAAGCCTACGATTAGTTGAATATTGTGGGGAATTATGGTTGTTGAAAGGATCTATTTACATAAGCTAGTTGAAAATTGTTAAGATTGTATGGCATGTCATTTGAAAGAAATGAAAAAGGAATATTGTGGATGGAGGATTGAGAAACAAAGTATTGAAAGTTAGATAGATAACGATACGTGTAAACTAGGAAATAATAGAGTGAAAGTGAGAATGATTGTTGCTGCCATATATGTGGATTATGTGTGGAAATATAAGATGGATTTGGGCAGAAATTATTTAGAAAGGTTGAAGTAGGTGCGTGGCATCATAAATAAGTTGCCGGTGATATAATCTAAGGAATTACGTACGCAATGGATATAAGTAATTTTAGTAAAAATGTATTAAGAGGTAAGTTAATTGAAGATGGTTTTATAATAGGATGAAAAATATAAATTTGAGTAAGGATTAATTGATTGAAGTGCTGCCCGTATACGTATGTGATTAAATATATTGAGTTCGTATTATTGTTAGGCAGTGCAAAGATAAGGTTAGAGTACTGTGGTGGCGTGCCGAAGTAAACATCGAGCGACTGGCCAGTGAAAATAATCAGAGACACCTCCGATCATATAGCGATGTAATATCCTGCTATCGTAAGGTGAGTGAACTTGCATTTCAAAATCGTTTTGGGAGACATAATTGTATTGGTATGAAACATTGAATGATTTATTCCAACTTGTCTTTAAAAACATGTGCCTTGGGAACAAGCCTTTGATAAAATATTTTGATGCTGTGAAATGTGAAATGTGTAATAGGACGACTTATGTGCTCCTACAGTGTGTTGATATATATATATATATATATATATATATGTGTGTGTGTATACGAATAATGTTGTGTAATGATATTGACCCGGCTATGTGCGAGTGGGAGTGCGCATAAGCCGATGCTGACCCGGCTATGTGAGAGGGGGAGTGTGCATAAGCCGATGCTAACTTGGCTATGTGCGAGTAGGAGTGCCCATAAGTCGATGCTGACCGAGCCATGTGCTAGTGGGAGTGCATATGTGCTGATGATGATGGGAGGGTGTGTATGGTGATGGATATATATATATATATATATATATATATATATA
>NC_030851.1:30054371-30065737 GCF_000208745.1 Theobroma cacao
ATGGTGCTTCCTTAAAAACCTAGGATCACATTAACATAAACAATAGATCAATTTACACACTATGAACTCTAAAAGCTATCTCTTAGCTAGTTTTCAATTGCCACTTTAAATGGCTATCTATGTTCACTATCTTAATCGCTAAAAAAGTAATGAACATACTAAACAATAAAACAGCTCATAAATCACAATTACTAGCCATTTTCTGCAGCTAAAAATTAAACTTGGTGCATCACTCACCCTAGGGTTCCTTTATAGTTGGATTCTCTTCCAATAACTTCCAAATCAATGGAGTGATTCTCTCTTTCCCTCTCTAAAATGCCCAGCTAGTGAGAGAAAGTATGAAAACAAGCTATTTCAAGGTTTTTGAAGTGAGAAAATGAAATAGCACAAGGGTTTATGGAAGAGTGCACCAAAAGCATGAAAATTGGAGCTAAAGAGAGAAAGTTGTGGAACTTTGAAAATCAAGCTTCCATGGAGTTTGAAGAAACGTGAGAGAGGAGAAGGGAAGAAGAAAACCAGCTGCTGGAAAATTCAAGAAGCTGCTGGAAATTCAAGGCATTTATAGGCAATCTTATCTTTTCCTTTAAAATTACGAAAATACCCCTCCACCAATTAACTTACTCTCCTCCAATCTTTTATGCAATCTTTTTGCTCTTTTAACACTGGGACAATATCCATAATGGTCTAAACATGATCGGGTTCATAAAAACTTAAAATTTTAACCCGAGGTGAAAAATGACCATTTTGCCCCTGTTATGAAAATTATTGAAACTGCTAGTTTTCTTCTTGTTTTCATCAGCACACATCATTTATACTGTCTTATGCCTATTTAGGCCTTAAAATATCATAAAACTTTCTTCTAAAAGCTTATTAGAGAAAATGATGAAACTACCCCTAGCTCATATTATTACATCTATACTTAGTTACAAGCCTATAGAGGTTGAGGTCTCACAGTTTTGATAAGAGCTAAACTAAATTGCATTGTTTTCAAATATGTGTAGCATGATTTCTAAACCTTCCTTAACGTTGCTTGTTCCCTTCCTATGTTCACTCACTGAGTTTGTACTCATGTTTTTAAAATTCATGTTTTAGGTTTCCTAAGTTAAAGGTGATTGGATCCTAGGACGAGGTGCTCCTCCCTATACATTGCTCGATAGGTTTAATGTGCCACTAAGTGTTATCAATCGTGCCCAGAGTCACTCTGCTGACCGTCGAGATATAATTATGTGTATATGGATATTTGATGTGAAACATTAAGGTTCATTTGTTATTCTATATATGTATATAATGGTTGATGATGCCATTATGAATGCATGACTGGGCTTTATGAATTGTTTTCAAAGGAATTGTAATTTAGTATTACGAATTTTTAATTCTAAAGGACTATGGATTAATGTATAAGATCATGTAAGTAGGCTTGCTTGGGCTTGGTGGGCTGAGCCTATTGGGCCCTTACGCCGATCATGGCCCGAAAATTGGGCTGTGATAAATATTTTCAACCAGGTGGTCAAAAAGAAAAGTATATTGACGTCCACCCTAAAACAAAGTTCAAGATACTTGAGCTATCAGTGGATCCCTCTTTTCCTTATAAACTTCCTCCAAGGGCAAATGAAGGTCCATTTGGACAACCCAGTATGGAGTACATGCTTGAAGGTGCATATCACTTCTTTTGTGCTGGAATGGAAAATCAAGACACAAGCTAGTTAGATAAGTTTGATAAAATAAAATAAAAAGCCAATGTAATAATGGAGAACAACATTAAAAAATTTGAACAGATTGGTCATCATTGTATTACTTCATTCATCGAGCTTGACAAATATTTTATTAAGCTTTGAAGCAAAATAGTTCCACTCTCCAAAAATTAGTAGCAAATGTCCCAAAATCAGAAAATTCTATATGACTAGCTCAAAAAGTCATAATCTTGACTTAAGTTTCGACTCTAATCCACGTTCAAAACCTCCTAAAAAGTTACATTGCACAATATTTGCATACATTTTGTTTTTGTGCTAATATGATTGTATTGCAAATGATCTTTTGTATTTGATAATTCTATTTTATAGAATTATTTTGTCTCATTTTGTTTTTAAATGTTAGCTAAGTCCTTGAGTTTAGGTTAGAATATAGCTATTTTAAGTGATTTTTCTAATTAGTTTTTTTTATTAAGTTGTTCAATTTTATGCTCATTTTATGCTTATTAGCTTTAGTTTAGTTATTACTTGTTAGTTTTTATGTTTTTGTAGGCCCCCAAGGAATAAGGCTAAAATTGATGAAGAAAAGTGCTTAAAAGACCATGGCTTCATTCATACATGCCATAGTATTTCGAGGATAACTTTCACTCCAAAGGTCCAAATGATGTGATTCTTGAGTCATTAGAAAGCAAAGAGATAGAGCTACAATTTTCATGTAGACTACTTTGCCCAGTTCTATATCAACGTTTGAGAAAATCATATAAGAATTCTATGGAGTGCAGTAGACAACAAATGAAGATAGGCTAGCGTCGCAGCATTGAAGGCCAACAACACAGCGTCGAAAGCCCAATTCTGAATTTCCAGTCCAAATGTGAAAAGGCTACTAGCTGGTGCATTATGTTAGAAAAGAAAAGAAAATTCTACTAAGGTTTAACACTTATTTGAAGCTATTAAAATAGCCAATTATGCTAAGTTAAGGAAAGGGAATCTTTAGTTTTTAGAGAAGCTAACCATAAAAAATTCAAGAAACCAAGCATCAAAGTGGAAGATTGTAGATCAAGATTGACAATATTTGTTTTCTTTTTCATTATTCTAGTTTACTATCCTTGTAATTTTTATGGTTAAACTTTAGATGATTTTTATTTCAATTATGAGTAGCTAAATTTTTTTTATCTAGGATTGCAATTGAACTCACATGTAATCTAAATTTTTAATCTCTTTCTTGATTATTTCAATGGTCTTGGATTATTGATTCTAGTCCATTCTTAATACTTTTAATTGCTTAACTATCGATTAAATTGATCAAGAAACCTAAACATAACTTGGAAAAGGTAATTTAGTGCAGGCTAAGGTTGGAATTTATTTGTTTGAATGACTAAATCGATTTGTGTATAGGATAGGAATATACCTATATGCCATATGTAGCCATTTTTAGAGCATGAACTTAATGAGTTTGTTTTTATTTCAATTCACATAGGAATATAATGTTTTGGTTAAAATAGATATTTTTATAAGAACCTAATAAGAGCCTTATAAATAATTGAAGACTTTAGGTTAGCAATTCAATCCATTAATATAAGATAAGAAGGAAATGTAAGATTTAGATGAATTGCAAGAGATATTGTAATCCTAAAGTTGTTTACATTGATTTTTTTCCAAGTTATATTCACTTTGATTTTTAATTTAGTTTCTTGTTAATCAAGTTTAATTAATTTTTAGTTTAATTAGTTATTTGATTTCAATGGTTTGGATAATACTAAATTGTGATAATTTTAGTACTTAACAAAATTTAGACCAATGTGAGACCTCAACCTCTATAGGCTTGTAACTAAGTATAGATGTAATAATACGAGCCAGGGGTAGTTTCGTTATTTTCTCTAATAAGCTTCCAGAAGAAAGTTTTATGATATTTTAAGGCTTAAATGGGTATAAAACTGCATAAATGATGTGTGCTGATGAAAACATGAAGAAAACTAGAAGTTTCAACAATTTTCATAACAGAGGCAAAATGGTCATTTTTCACCTCGGGTTAAAATTTTAAGTTTTTATGAACTCAAACATGTCTAGACCATTATGGATCTTGTCCCAATGTTAAAAGATTGCATAAAAGATTGGAGGAGAATAAGTAAATTGGTGGAGGGGCATTTTTATAATTTTAAGGGAAAGGATAAGATTGCCTATAAATACCTTGAATTTTCAGCAGCTTCTAGAGATTTTCCAGCAGCTGGTCTTCTTCTTCTTCTCCTCTCTCACGTTTCTTCAAAACTCCATGGAAGCTTGATTTGAAGCTTGAATGATTTTCTCTCTCTAGCTCTAGTTTTCACACCTTTGAACCCTTTTGACTAGAACCTTTGAATTCTTTCATCCTCTCACTTCAAAACCCTTGATAAAGCTTATTTCCAGACTTTCTCTCACTAGTTGGGCATTCTAGAGAGAGAAAGAGAGAATTACTCCATTGATTTGGAAGCAATTGGAAGAGAATTTGACTACAAAGGAGCCCTAGGGTAAGTAATGAACTAAGCTCGATTTTTAGCTGTAGAAAATGGCTAGTAATTGGGATTTATGAGCTGTTTTATTGTTGACTATGTTCATTACTTTTTAGTGATTAAGATAGTGAACATAGATAGCCATTTAATGTGGCAATTGAAAACTAGCTAAGAGATAGCTTTTAGAGTTCATAGTGTGTAAATTGATCTATTGTTTATGTTAATGTGATCCTAGGTTTTAAGGAAGCCCCATCATCCCATTTGGACAATTAGGGGAATTGGAGTCATCTAAAGGCTCTACAATCATTTGGTGAGTGGACTGCCTTTAAAACTTATTTTGGGAATATAATGTATTTGACAAACGTTTGAATGATTTTATACGATTTTTCATGAAAATGAATGTCTTGGGAACAAGCTCTTGAGAAATGATTTATGTTATGATATGTGGTTATTATGGATTTCTATGTGGCTGCATTATGTTGATATACATATATGCTTGAATATAATGTTGTGTAATTATATTGACTCGGCTATGTGCGAGTAGGGAGTGCGCATAAGCCGAGGATGACCCGGTTATGTGCGAGTAGGGAGTGCGCATAACCCGGTGATGACCCAGCCATGTGCGAGTAGGGAGTGCGCATGAGCTGGTGATGATGATGATGGGATGGTGTGATGATGATGATGGGTATATGCGTATATATATATACATATGTAAATATGTGTGTTATAGGAAATTGATGGATAATGGTTTATGGTTGTAATGCATGTGAAACTTGACATGTTAAACCTTGAGAAATTGTTATGTGTTTCATATTGGTTTTGAATATTTCAAGCAGGGTGGTTTTTCTTTGGGAGAAAGGGAAATTTTCATTTGATGCCCTGTATTTCGCTGTAGCGAGAAACTCTCAGATTTGGAGGGGTACACTGGCCGAAAACTCGCAGCAGCGAGGATGCATTTTCGCTGTAGCGAGAATGACACCGTAACCTCTCGCTGCAGTAAAATGCATTCTCGCTGCAACAAGAAACTTTCTGTTTTCTGGGTCGCAATTTCGCTACAGCGAGATTCAATCTCGCTGTAGCGAGAAACATTCTGTTTCTGGGTTGAAATTTTGCTGTAGCGAGATTGAATCTCGCTGCAGTGAAAAACTTTTTGTTTTGGTCTCCTATCTTGTTCAATTGCTGTCCTATCTTTCACTTCTTTGCTACCATATCAGAGCATGGACTTCCAACATTAAGGATTAAATGAGTTAAGTTTAAAATGAGGAGGTTTAGTGAGAAATCCTTGACCAGTTGAGAAACCCTCGTTCGGTTAATAACTAAATCTCAACGTCGCTGCAATGAAAATTCATTCTCGCTGCAGCTTAGCTGCAACGAGAATGCCTTCCCGCTGCAACGAAGATTCGTTGTCGTATTTGACTTACTTGTGTAATATTGAAGCTTTTATTCTTCAAATGGTTCGTTATGTATGGGTTAATGATTTTCAAATGATTAATCATTTAAAGGCTTGATGAGGGGTTTTTAATAAGAATAGAAACAAATTGCATTGTTTTGAAAAAGAATGCATCATGATTTCATTAAAGATTCCTTATTGTATGGTTGTTCCCTTCCTTGTTCACTCACTGGGTTTATACTCACCATTTTCAAATTCATGTTTTCAGACCACGAGGCGGCCGGTAACTAGGACGAGGTCTCTTTATAGACCTGTGTCCATCTTTTGTAGGTGTCTCAGCATTCATCCGAGTCCCTCTGCTGGAAGTCGAGTGTTATTTTGTTTTGTATAGACAAACTTAATGTAAATTATTAGAATACATGTTGTAGATATTGTATGTAAATTTTTAAAGAGTAATGCCAGTATGAGTTGGCAATGTATATCACTATTTTGATTCAAAAGTATGAAATATGACTTAGCGATATTTGATGGAATGATGAGTAGGATAAATCGATAAGCTTGCTTGGGCTTAATAGACTACGTTTATTGGGCCCTTGCGCCGATCATGGCCCAAAAATTTGGGTCATGACAAATTCCCTATGGGATCGACACTCTACTTGCCATTATGTTATCTGTTCGATACGTATACTTGCTTGGGTAGAAAATTAGACAATAAATTTTTGGTGCCGTTGCTAGGGAATTGTTTTCTAAAATTTCGTTAATATTAATTGAAATACCCCATACTTTGATATGGTGATAAATAAAGTTGATCGAATGCAAATTGAGGTCAATTAAAATGTTTAAAAGTGATAAAAGACGAAAGGAGTAGTTTAGGATAAAATATTCCGAAAATGAGAAAATAATAATAAAATAATAATAATTTTATCGGAGGAGAATTTGTGAGATAAAAGGCGATTCAGAAGTCAAGTGAGGCATAACAAGGTATTTTGGGTACCAAGGAGACAAGATTAAATTTTTAGAATAAAATAATATTAAAATATTAATATTTAGCCGGATATCGAAATCAGTTATGAAGAAGGATCATATGGTTGATCCAAGTGGGGGAGAAGATGACAAGCCCAACTCTATAAAAATATTTGTCATGACATACATGTGATGGATAGCATGTTTGCATGCTAAGAGAGTCCCGAAAAATTTACAAAAGTTGGTATTGTACCTAGACGTACAACAAAGTTGATTTAAGCCTCGAACTAGATCAAATAGAGAATTCACGATGAAATTAAGAATTTTAAAGTCCCAGAATGGTTTAATATGGTGATTCGGAGTTCGAGGATCAATTTAGAGTCAAATCAAAATTTTCGCTATTTAGGGGTAAAATGGTCATTTGCCACCTGGGGACAAAATAAAAATTATAGAAAAGATTTTTTTTGGCCCCATTTGACTTATTGGAGTATAATTTGACTTATGGGAGTAGGATTTGAGGTTTAGAAGTGAAAAATTTTAATTTTGGTATAATTTGGAGTAAAAAGGTAAAATGATAATTTTGCCACCCCAGGGGCAAAATTGTAATTTTCCACCACCAGGACATTTTTCAGCACATGGTCTTCCTTTATCCTCATTTTGACCATTGACTAATTGTGTGGTGGAGTTAAAAAGGATTAAAATTTTAAAATTTTAAAAATAGACCAATAAGAAAATGTCATGTGTCATACATTTATTATTTTATTGTTTCTTTATAGAAAGGCATAAAATCAGCCCATTTTCTTCATATGGCCGGCCAAGCAAGGAAGAGAGAGAAAGAGAGGAAGAACAAAGGGAAAAACTAGAAAACCTAGGTGAAAATTCAAAGAAAAAGTGAAGAAATCAAGGAAACAAGCTAGGTAAGTTAGAATTTCTCTAGTTCTCCTTGATACCTAGCTTACCCATGCTTTTGTTCTTGATTTCCATGGTTCAATATTGAGTTATTATGATGAATTCAATTCTGAAAAAATGGGTTAGGAGAGAGAAAATTGTTAGATTAATTTGATTTTAAGTTAGGTTAGTGTTTTAAGTTAGTTTAGCATATTTAGAAACAAAACAACAAGAAAAGAATTTATTTTCTCCCACAACCCTTAATGGTCGAATTTACCATGTGTTGATTGAGGATGAATTTGATTTTCATTCTAGGAGAATTGGTTAAGAAGTGATGAATTATGAGCCTAGAAAAATAATGGAAATTTTCAGAGCAAAAATACGAATTTTTACCCACTAGGGGTATTTTCGTAGTTTGCTACCAAGACTGATGAATTGAATTTCATTCACAGTCATTAGGGTAATTTAGGTATAATTGGAGTGTAGAAAGTGAGAAGAATTGATTTGGAGTTAAATTGGAGATAATAGGCTGAATTAGGTCAGCACCACATTTAAACGGTAGTCTGATAAGTTGTATATCATATCATGAATATATACCGAGCTTGAATTGATTTTATAATGGTCAAGCATTGATGTGATGAATTATGTATTGTACATTGTGGATAGGTGGTGAGCAAAGTACACTGGTAAAAGTACAGAAATTGTGCTTGGAGATTGGGATTAGGAGTACATCGACTCCTAGAACAGTGAGTGAACTTATTATCATCTTAATTATCTAGAGTAGTTTTATACAATTGTGTGATTTTATGAAAAATGGGTTTAAATGGTAAATTTCTATGTTTTAAGAGAAATTGTGATTTTATAAATTTTCTGAAAAATTGAATACTGGTTTTGAAATAGAGTAATTGGAGACTGCTTGCTTGTGTTGCAAATTTATGGTTTTGAATTGAATGGCTTATGACAATAAATGAGCATGAATGGCTAAACTAATTTTGGTGTTAGAATTATTTATACTGTGTATTTAGCCTTGAGAGGCTAGGTTACGATAAATTGCCATGTCATGCTAGAATGAATTTTATTGATTGGTGGATTATATATTAATTATTCAATGCAGAGAGGGTTCCATGGACCAGCCTATTAGAGGGGCATGGTAAACTCCATTATATTCTTACCTCGAATGGAGAGGCGCGTAAGGTATCTCCTGGGATAAAGCTTAGGGTTCACTTCACGCCAAACCACCACGTGAAGGGGAACTCAGCCAACGCCAAGGAACAGCTGTATTTTTCTCAAACTAAAAATATATTTTAAGTGTATACAAAAATTTTAACAGCCTTGGCGGACTTGGTTGGATGCCCTGCGCAAGGTATCACCAAGCATGAGTTTTGGCACGAGCCAAAGTTTTAAGAAATTCATAAGCCAAGTTGATTACTCGATTTTTATGGATTGATTTTATTTGGTTGAAATGAGTTGAAAGGTAATGAAATTACAGTATGATGATTTATTTTAATTGTCTCCATTTACTCGACTTTAAATAGTTTAGATGATATCTGTTTACTCACTGGGATTTTATAATCTCACCACCCTCATTTCCTCACATTTCAGGCTCGGGGAATTCCATAGTTAGCTGACTTTGACAAGGACTTTAATTTGGACTTGAATCGGTAAAAGCTGTAGGTTTCCAGCTTTCGATGCATTTTGGTTAGATTTGGGCCCACGTGTCACTGTAAAAGAAATTTTATGCTTTGGTTATTTGCTTTATAGTATATATATGAATATAATTAACTTTTACGCTATAAGAATTATGTATCGATAGTTTTATGAAAATTATTTTACAAGAAAATAGTTTATTTTATTAAATATTTTTATTATATTCAAATGGTTAAATTTTCACTTCAAATGAACGTTTTAGATACTTAATTTGTTTTTAAATCATTAAATATATATTTTCTGCTTACCTACTATATTTTTAGCAAGTTTTGAGGTTTTCAAAAAAAAATAAAATGAAAAAAATACCCCTATGAGCTAGAAAACAAAATGTTATGTTCTGATTTGGAAATGATTTGTAATCCCTTGAATTTTGATTTTTGATAACTATTGCTCACCAGGGAAGTGCGAAAGCTGATACGAGAGCCTTGCAGGGTTTCAATCGGCATTCGGAGTGAAGAATGTCTATCGAGGCCTCGCGGCGGTTGTCACGGGCCCGATGGGGAGTTCCGAGTCATGACATTAATACTAAGCAAAGTTAGTCTTACTTCAAACTTTATTTTTTTCTTTTTGCTTTCAGGCATCTTTGGTCATTGTGTGCAAAGGAGAAGAAACTTGAATATTGCTCTTTTTGATCTAGAGATAAAAAGAACTTTTAGAAAACTTCAAAGGGAAAATTTGCAAGTTACAACTCTCAATCAAACAATGGCTGAATATAACAATAATGTTAATAATGGCAACAATGCCATTAATCAAATTTTTGAAGAGAATAAGTCCTTGTGAAATTATGCTATTCCTTTCTTGCAAGGCTTACACTAAAGCATTAGAAGACCTCCAATTAATCCCAACAATTTTGAAATCAAGCCTGCTTACATTCAAATGATTTATCCTCAATTTAGTTTGGTGGATTACCTAGTGATGACTTTAACTCTTATCTTGTGAATTTCTTGGAAATTCGTGACACTTTCAAGTACAATAGGATAACTGATGATGCTATCAGATATAGGCTTTTTCCTTTTTCACTAAGGGATAAGGCAAAAAGCTAGCTAATTTCACTTCCAATGAGCTCTATCACTACATGGGATGACTTAGGTCAAAAATTCTTGGCAAAATTCTTTACATTAGCCAAGACTGCAAAGATAAGGAATGATATAACTACATTTATAAAATTCGATGGTGAATCCTTGTATGAAGCTTGGGAAAGATTTAAGGATCTGCTTAAAAGATGTCCACACCATGAGCTTCCAAAATGGCTGTAAGTTTAGATATTCTACAATGGATTGATGAGTTCAATTAGAGCTACAATTGATGCTGCAACTGGTGGGGCATTAATGGTAAGAATCTTGATAATGCTTACAATTTGTTGAAAGAGATGGCTTCCAATAACTACCAATGGCCATTAGAAAGATTTAGTCATAGAAGAGTTGTTGGTGCTTATGAGATTTATGCACTTAATGCCTTGACTGCACAAGTAGCTGTTTTAGCTAAAAATTTTTATACAATGGGGGTTCATGCCATCTAAAGCCTTCTTGTAACTTGTGATGTGTGGAAAAGGTCACTCAAGTGATTATTGTCCATTTAATTTTGAATTAGTGTAGTTTGTTGAGAACTTGAACAAACAACAAAATAATCCATACTCCAACACACAATCCTACGTGGAAGAATCATCCCAATTTTTCATGGAATAGTAACCTAGAACCTTCAAATCCAAGACCAAACATCCCTCTTGGCTTTCCATAACAAGCTAAATCTCTAGTCCCTGAAAAAAAGCATATATTGGAAGAGGTTCTCATGCAATACATAGTAAGGAATAATGCCATAGTTCAAAGCGAAGCAACCTCATTGATAAATCTTGAGACTCAATTAGGACAACTTGTGTCACGACCCGGAACTCCCATCGAGCCCGTGACAACCTCCGCGACGTCCTGATAGGCACTCATTATCCCGAATGCCGATCGAAACCCCGCAAGGCTTAGCATCAGCTTCTGCATCTCCCCAGTGAGCGACAGTTATTAAATCTTACATTTCAAAAAACTCATAAGTCATTTCCAAATCAAAACAATAAAATATTACTTTTTGGCTCACAGGGGCATTTTCATCATTTTTTTTCGAAAATACCGAAACTCGCCAAAAACATGGTGTAAAAGCTAAATATATTCATACATACTTTAAATCAAATAACTGAAGAATAAAATTACTTTTACAGTGACACGTGGGCCCCTAACTGACTAAGAAGATGTAGGGCTA